>NC_035445.2:131682706-131982706 GCF_002127325.2 Helianthus annuus
TATGTATGTATGTATGTATGTATGTATGTATGTATGTATGTATGTATGTATGTATGTATGTATGTATGTATGTATGTATGTATGTATGTATGTATGTATGTATGTATGTATGTATGTATGTATGTATGTATGTATGTATGTATGTATGTATGTATGTATGTATGTATGTATGTATGTATGTATGTATGTATGTATGTATGTATGTATGTATGTATGTATGTATGTATGTATGTATGTATGTATGTATGTATGTATGTATGTATGTATGTATGTATGTATGTATGTATGTATGTATGTATGTATGTATGTATGTATGTATGTATGTATGTATGTATGTATGTATGTATGTATGTATGTATGTATTATGTATTTATGTATGTATGTATGTGTCATACCCTCAAAATACCACCTAGGGAGTGTCCCTGTTAGGCGTGTGACCCACTAGCAACAAGCCACCAATTACATTGAATCCATAAGTTCAAAAATAAAGTTTCATCATTTTATATTAAAATCCAAACATAAGTTATTCGAAACCAGCAAATTCAGCGGAAGCGTTAACGTATCACAATATAAACATTTTCCAAACAAATGTAAGAACCAATGTTCAATAAATAAAACCAATCGGTGTGAACCATGACCACTCATGCCCTCCAGCCAGCAAGTTCCTGTTCCAAGATACCTAACGACCTGCGAGCATGTAACAAGTGTATCAGACAAAGCTGGCGAGTTCACAGTTTAAGAAAACGTTTGCTACCAGTTGTATGTAAAACAGTTCACTGACAAATGCAAGTAATATTGTTAATATCTCAATTCCGAACAAGACGGCTCCTGAAGTACATGATTGCCCTTTCCCACGTACTCATATCCAGTACTGGGCCCGACTGGGTCATTAGTTCAAATCTGTCCTCTCTAGGAGCGGTGTGAGGGTGCCAAACCTAAGTAGCGCTACCAACTAATACCCGTTACCCTCCAGGTAACAACATAAGGGACTTACAAGAATGATAGGTGAGAATATTAACCAATATACCCGTTTTTACCCACAAGACTTATCCCTCCACGGGATACCCACTGACTGTCCCCAACCACTGGGACGCATGCTCGAATGTAGTGAACTCACCTTCGGTTTGCTCGGAAAGGTTGGTTACTTGCTTAATAGTTGATCATACACAATTCCTGTTAACACAGCTGATCCGCACCACAGATTTTCATGCAAAATACACGTTTACTTCACTAGTCTAAGTTCCAATTACACGTAACAATCCATTTAAGCTCCCCTAACCAGGTGCGGCCCATTTACTTGGCCCAACGGAGTAGTGTGTGCAAATGGGTTTAAAGGGTGCGGCCCAAAGAAGTGTTCAGCCCAAACCTGAGTTTCAGCCCAATACAACATGTCACTCACAAGTGCACGTGTGTGTGTGGGTGGCCCATCGAAGCCCATAACTCAATATTAATAGTAGACTGGCTCTTTGAATTGTAAACGTCCACTAGACCTTGGCCCATACACGAATTAAACATACTTGTTCTGTTGCTTTTTAATAATTTGAGTCATGAACCTTACTAGCATTTTAAGTGTATTAGTAGTATTTTCCCTACCTGTTTTGCCGACCACCAGTGCAGCCCAGGTCTGAATCAAGCCCCCACACAGGGTGTGTGTACGGGTCATGCGGCCCAATTAACTAGTGCCACCCGGTACTATTGTGCCCCCCAAGAAAACCCAAGCCCATCCTAGTGTGTAACCTGGATCATGTGTTTCAGAACTGTGCATGACCCAATATGTTATAATAATCCACACACACCCCCCAAAGCCCCATGTCTTGCACGTTCCCACAAGAGGTGTGCGACCAGATTTGTTTGACCAGTAAGTGTGATCCTAGGTATTACATTAACACCATTTACCATAATTATAATAATTAACAAATCAATTATTCCACATTAATCTCCAAATAGCAACAAACATCCACACAGATCCCATTAGAAATAGTTACATAATTCGGGGTTATGGCCCTTAATCAAGGCAGTTTCATATTATCATCTAATTATCATCATAAACACAATCATTTAGCATAACATTCGCCATGATCAACAGTACTCGAATTAACCTAGACATCACATAACCTTTCGTCATCAAGTTTGTGCGTCACTAATCATCATGTATATCATCCTTCTTATCATAGTTTTCATATACTAAATCGTCATACGCAATATCAAGCTTCGACCATTAAAATTTAATTCCCAAGCTCTACCCACATATGTATGACAATCTTTCTGATGACATAATCCCAAGGTTCATCAGGTTGTGTATGGATCTCTAACTTTCATATAGTCACAACATGTCATACAAGAATTTCAATTGGATTCAAGAGTATCAATCTATACAAACAATCAAAATACCACATACTGCAACCCCTACTCTATCGATATCACATCATGCATGTTTCTAGTTCGTGTCAATGACTTAACATCTAATCACTGGTCATCAGATATGATTCATACAAGTAGTAACATGGCAATCCCTACAAGAAATCTAGATCGCGAGGGTAGTAACTTACCGAAGAGAGATGAGCGTGCAAGGTGGCTGTAACGATAGGGAGGCTGCCAAGATAGTGGATCGATGGAAGGAAGGAGAGGGTTGCCGCTGATTTGCATGAGTGCTAGGGTTTGCCATCAAACTAATATTACGTGCTCAATAGGAGTCACACCCAATTATGAGAGTGTTCGAAGAGAGTGGCCATAAAATCGTTTGGGTTTGGTCCAATAACAGTCAACACATGTGCGGCCCACTTGGGTTATAGATGGTTGTTATTGGCCCACTTGCATGCATGAGTCTATTCTTTGTGCCCTCCAATATCATCTGCCAATTCAATAGATGATTATCCATTATAAAACCATGGCTGCACTTCTTTATTTTTGGTCCATTGATGATCGGTCCATTTGCAACCCACTATCGTTGCATGTGCTTAGAAGTCCAACAAAATTTCTTTCCCACAATCCAATGGTGGCCGCCATGTGATGATGATTACGATGGATGAGATATCATCCTTTTATGAAGAGTGATTGCTGATTATTAACCAACCTTAATAATTCCTTAATCATAAATTAATTATGCACAAGTTGCAAACAGAATTCTAAACCAGCAACGCGTAAAGGAAGACCTTGAAATCTCGGGTTGTCACATCATCCCCAACTTGAAAGAAATTTCGTCCCGAAATTTGATTAGCAATCTCAAGAAAATGAAGTGACAGACTAGGATGACAGTGGATTTTCCTCGGATGCCACATCATCCCCAACTTGAAAGGGAATTTCGTCCCGAAATTCGCCAATGACAGTATAAGCTGATTTAACCGCCTGAGCAATTGAGGATACCAGAGCTTTATCCAATATTTGCATTCCTACGTGGACTCTGGTCCACGTCTTGAGTTCCATCGAACTCCCGCAGTTGAAATTCGACTGTGTTAACCGCAGGTTCCTCAACAAGGGTATCTCAAGTGTTACGTCGAACAGACGCTTCTTTAGGTTCAAGACATCGATGACATCGTGTACGATACCTAATTCGTCAGGTAACTCGAGATTGTGAGTCATACCATCGATTCGTTCCAGAAATCCCAATGCCCCAGCGTACCGCAAACTAAGCTTGCCACATTTTCCAAAGCGTACCGCACCCTCCCAGGGTGAGATTTTCAACATGATATGATCGCCTGCAGCGAACTCACAGTGTTTCCTAAGCATATCAACTTCCCTGACGGCCACGCGCTGCCGCCCAAACGATTTTCGATCCAAGCAATCTTCCCAAGTGTTTCGAGTACAAGTCCTGGACCTGTGCTTAGGTTGTCACCTACCTTAATCCAATAAGGAGATCTTCATTGCTATCCATGCAATACCTCGAGCAGAGTTAGCTAAATACTAGAACGATAATTGTTGTCGCAACACTTAAGCAAAGTCAGGTGTTCTTTAAATTTTTCTAATGTCAATCACGCACACACTCGCAGCATGTCTTCGAGTGTCAGGATGGTTCGTTTACTCTGATCGTCTGTCCTACGGTGATAAGCAATGCCCATGTCTAGACGTGAGCCCAGGGTATTGTGTATTGCTGGTCATAAATCAGGTATACCTCAAAATCAGAAGTAACGGGAGTTGACACCTCGTGCCTAGAAGCCGCCTCTCTCAGAGGAACGTTCACAGCTGTGAAGACTCGTCAGTTTCCTTGGTTGCAAGAAGGCGTGCTAGTAGCGTGAGACAATCAACAATCACCCAAGTGTTTCGATGCTTCTGGTTGCTGATACTCCACCTTGACTTTCCCACAAGCCAAACATTATTCATATATCCTGCCAGGTGGGCCTTCATGCCCGATCACCAGCACGAGATTCATAGACCCTAATATCTCTCATCAAAACTCAGACGACTGGAATATCGAGGCCTGTGTGCTTTGCTCAACACAAATTCCCTAAAATTGTCATATAATGAGATCCACGTTCGTTCCACTAGGTAGCGAGTATCGTCTGTCCTGCCACGGTTGCTTCTCCATGCCCCGCATGGGTTCAACTGGAAAATCCTCTTCTTCCAATTCTCCAGTTTGAACAGGGCGATTCAGATCAGGTAAGTTAGAGTCGATAGTGTGCTGCAAAGCTCGTGCACGTTCAAGTTTCATAGTTGTAATCATCAAAAAGTTCCCTCCAGCGATGCCATTAACTGATTTAGCTCTGTCGAAGCCAAGGTACACGGGAGGCCCTTGTGATCGGTCTAAATAACGCACCTGGTACCGTCCAAGTAATGCCTCCATCTAAAATCCTAAGACCACGGTTTTCACCGCCAGTTGTGTGTCGTGCGGTTCCTCTTTGTAACTCCATCACGTAAGTCATCGCTCTCTCGTGTTGCGTTGTTGTGTAACTGGGACTCTGATTCGGACCATCATGGCATACCACTAAATCACCCGCACCCTCGGGTAAAGACGATGCTCAGTGTATTGCAGAGCTGGAATTCGAAAGTTGAAAAGACGTCCTCCTGTTTTGTCTTTCACAAACACAGCACCCTGCTGTGCTAAAGAGATCTAATATGCGCGACCTTCGAAAATCCTGTGGTTAAGTTGCGATAGTATCTGGTGAGACCAAGAAATTCCTGTATCCTCGAAGGGGTCATGGTATCGATCAGTTTCTAACAAGATGCCTCTTAGCGAGATCCACGTGTATTCCCACTCTGTTGGTTACATGATCAAAATGTTTCTCTGGAATCTAGATGTAACATTTAATAAGACTTCGCACGTAATGGCTCCTCCTACAGAAGCGCTAAAATAGGATACGTATGCCGCCCATGGTGTTCCTTTCTCCTGGTAATGATTATGGACGTCATCAACAAATACGATCGATTCATGTGATCCATAAAGCTGCTGGTGTGACGATTAGCCCAAAGGTCATGGAATATAACGTCGTAATGGCCACACTGTGTTTGATCTGCCGTTATAGGAACATTCTCCCCTTATACTTCAATCTGACAATAGAGCTTGACCCTCACTACTGGTGGCCAGGCTGGCAATACATGGTCGAGGTAAACGGTTCTTGGCTGTCACCTTGCTGAGTGCTCGGAAATCGGTACACATGTCCAACGATAAGGCTCATCTTCACGGATATAACTGGGGCTCCCCCAGCAAAATTGCTAGGTCCGACAAAACGTCTGTCCAGCAACTCCTGTAGTAGGTTAGACAGTTCTTGCAACCCACCTGGTGCAAGACGGTAAGGAGTACAAATAACAAGGGCTGCCTCTGGCGTAGGGTCAAAATGCGATTCTGGTTAACAGTTGTGGAAGTAATCCTGAAAGTTCTTCGAGTGGCTCATTTGAAGAAATCACATACAATTGATGAATCCTTGATCCTCTTTCCTTAGCCTTATTATCAGTGACGGGTGCTAGCATAGCGGAATAATCCTTCCGTAGACACTTCTGGGCCTTCATAGCTGGAATGGCGCTAACCCTTGCACCACTCTGACGCTTTAGAATAGACAACGATCCTCCACTAAGGAGAAGGATATGCAAAATCTTCTCCTCACAAGGTCTATCTACACGATCTCTGAATAATCAATCCACACTAACTACTGCATCAAACCATTAAGGGTTGTAGTAGGAAGGTCGATGTTGAGCACTTTTCCCACGAGGTCGAGTTTGCAACCCACAACATATGAGGTTCCATTTGTCTTGTCATCAGCCGATTCCACAACAGGTTCGGATTCAAGGAGTATCAGGGTCAAGCAAAATAGATACGAAGCGAATAGCTACCCGTACAATCCACCATGTTGTTGCTAAGCCTGGCGTCGCCTAAGCCAGTCCTGAATTCCCTTCCACGAGTACCACTTCCAGTGTTGTTGCTACTGCTACTAGAATTCTCAAAACTGCTATTGTTCCATGGGTTGTTGGCGTCCTGACTTAACATCGGCCAATTCTTGTTGAAGCCACCAACATTTCCATACCGAAAGTCATGATTTGCGAGTACCTTGATGTCATTGAGACTGTTGCTTCTAATTTCGTTGCTCAAAACGGAGTCCTGCGGCCTTTCGCCAACAGGGTCCACCTTTTCACAATCCGTGCCACGTCCTAAGGCGCTACTTATTGTGCTGGTAGTTACACATTCTACACCTTGGCCGACTGTCATCATTTATGTCCCGATTGATTGATTCGTGAGAGTTGACTCTCATAAGTCATTATCTAGGGTGTAAGGATTCAGTGGAAGTCAAATTGCTGGTGCTCGTTGCCGGTAATCAGGGTCGTTCTAGTACTGAGGTTGGTAAGGCACTACACTCATCCTCTTGTCCATCATTCTTGCATGCTCACTGAGTACTAACAATTTGTTTCCAGAGTGTTTGCAGAAGTGATCGCACGTCGAGGTCTAAGACGTTAATACAGTGAGTTCCAGCAAACAAAGAGGAGTGTGAGAGGTATAGACTAATCATTGATGTTGCAGCATCCACTCAGGGACGTTCGTACAAGCACCTAACATTCTACACAGATCGCTAGGCGTTCAGATGAGTGTTCAGGTGATACTCGATAACATCGAGATTCGTAAGGGTTCAGAAAGGAGTGAAAAGATCATGTTCGAGTAAGAGACAATCACTGCTACGGCTCTTATAGACTGTTGTGTTTCACATCGATCAAATAACAGAACGAAACCCCTTCTTCACTTGTTAAGCCTTACTGGGACTCGCATGCACCCCACATTATTATTATGTGTGCACCCACAATAATATTGTGATTTGCATGCTCATCTCAGCTCCTCCTAACTCATGTCAAATGGTTCCTCAAACTCAAGTAGCAAGCAAAGAACATCACAAAACGCGAGTCATGAATGTCTAAGGAAACACCACACTACCCATCACATAACACATGCAAGTGATGAATTCATACGGTTGTGTTAAACGTGCAATCACATGCAATATCATATGTAAGTGTTCACTAGTTATGCAGACGAACCTTGCAGTCTGGAGCTGAGTTTCATGGTCGATTTCGGATCTGTTCGGTTATAGTCTGGTTTCATAGGAACGTTTTTAAAACCAAATTCACTATAACCAGTGGCTCTGATACCAAACTGTCACACCCTCAAAATACCACCTAGGGAGTGTCCCTGTTAGGCGTGTGACCCACTAGCAACGAGCCACCAATTACATTGAATCCATAAGTTCAAAAATAAAGTTTCATCATTTTATATTAAAATACAAACATAAGTTATTCGAAACCAGCAAATTCGGCGGAAGCATTAACGTATCACAATATAAACATTTTCCAAACAAATGTAAGAACCAATGTTCAATAAATAAAACCAATCGGTGTGAACCATGACCACTCATGCCCTCCAGCCAGCAAGTTCCTGTTCCAAGATACCTAACGACCTGCGAGCATGTAACAAGTGTATCAGACAAAGCTGGCGAGTTCACAGTTTAAGAAAACGTTTGCTACCAGTTGTATGTAAAACAGTTCACTGACAAATGCAAGTAATATTGTTAATATCTCAATTCCGAACAAGACGGCTCCTGAAGTACATGACTGCCCTTTCCCACGTACTCATATCCAGTACTGGGCCCGACTGGGTCATCAGTTCACATCCGTCCTCTCTAGGAGCGGTGTGAGGGTGCCAAACCTAAGTAGCGCTACCAACTAATACCCGTTACCCTCCAGGTAACAACATAAGGGACTTACAAGAATGATAGGTGAGAATATTAACCAATATACCCGTTTTTACCCACAAGACTTATCCCTCCACGGGATACCCACTGACTGTCCCCAACCACTGGGACGCATGCTCGAATGTAGTGAACTCACCTTCGGTTTGCTCGGAAAGGTTGGTTACTTGCTTAATAGTTGATCAAACACGTCATATCATGATTTATCAACAACAATCAGTTCTACATTCACGTTGCACCACGTGTGTTATCACAACTTACACATATTACGTTCATGAAATATTCACATCTTTCATGCAAGTTATAACAGTCAACTAAATCATACACAATTCCTGTTAACACAGTTGATCCGCACCACAGATTTTCATGCAAAATACACGTTTACTTCACTAGTCTAAGTTCCAATTACACGTAACAATCCATTTAAGCTCCCCTAACCAGGTGCGGCCCATTTACTTGGCCCAACGGAGTAGTGTGTGCAAATGGGTTTAAAGGGTGCGGCCCAAAGAAGTGTTCAGCCCAAACCTGAGTTTCAGCCCAATACAACATGTCACTCACAAGTGCACGTGTGTGTGGGTGGCCCATCGAAGCCCATAACTCAATATTAATAGTAAACTGGCTCTTTGAATTGTAACCGCCACTAGACCTTGGCCCATACACGAATTAAACATACTTGTTCTGTTGCTTTTTAATAATTTGAGTCATGAACCTTACTAGCATTTTAAGTGTATTAGTAGTATTTTCCCTACCTGTTTTGCCGACCACCAGTGCAGCCCAGGTCTGAATCAAGCCCCCACACAGGGTGTGTGTGTACGGGTCATACGGCCCAATTAACTAGTGCCACCCGGTACTATTGTGCGCCCCAAGAAAACCCAAGCCCATCCTAGTGTGTAACCTGGATCATGTGTTTCAGAACTGTGCATGACCCAATATGTTATAATAATCCACACACACCCCCCCAAAGCCCCATGTCTTGCACGTTCCCACAAGAGGTGTGCGACCAGATTTGTTTGACCAGTAAGTGTGATCCTAGGTATTACATTAACACCATTTACCATAATTATAATAATTAACAAATCAATTATTCCACATTAATCTCCAAATAGCAACAAACATCCACACAGATCCCATTAGAAATAGTTACAGAATTCGGGGTTATGGCCCTTAATCAAGGCAGTTTCATATTATCATCTAATTATCATCATAAACACAATCATTTAGCATAACATTCGCCATGATCAACAGTACTCGAATTAACCTAGACATCACATAACCTTTCGTCATCAAGTTTGTGCGTCATTAATCATCATGTATATCATCCTTCTTATCACAGTTTTCATATACTAAATCGTCATACGCAATATCAAGCTTCGACCATTAAAATTTAATTCCCAAGCTCTACCCACATATGTATGACAATCTTTCTGATGACATAATCCCAAGGTTCATCAGGTTGTGTATGGATCTCTAACTTTCATATAGTCACAACATGTCATACAAGAATTTCAATTGGATTCAAGAGTATCAATCTATACAAACAATCAAAATATCATATACTGCAACCCCTACTCTATCGATATCACATCATGCATGTTACGAGTTCGTGACAATGACTTAACATCTAATCACTGGTCATCAGATATGATTCATACAAGTAGTAACATGGCAATCCCTACAAGAAATCTAGATCGCGAGGGTAGTAACTTACCGAAGAGAGATGAGCGTGCAAGGTGGCTGTAACGATAGGGAGGCTGCCAAGATAGTGGATCGATGGAAGGAAGGAGAGGGTTGCCGCTGATTTGCATGAGTGCTAGGGTTTGCCATCAAACTAATGTTACGTGCACAATAGGAGTCACACCCAATTATGAGAGTGTTCTAAGAGAGTGGCCATAAAATCGTTTGGGTTTGGTCCAATAACAGTCAACACATGTGCGGCCCACTTGGGTTATAGATGGTTGTTATTGGCCCACTTGCATGCATGAGTCTATTCTTTGTGCCCTCCAATATCATCTGCCAATTCAATAGATGATTATCCATTATAAAACCATGGCTGCACTTCTTTATTTTTGGTCCATTGATGATCGGTCCATGTGCAACCCACTATGGTTGCATGTGCTTAGAAGTCCAACAAAATTTCTTTCCCACAATCCTATGGTAGCCGCCATGTGATGATGACTACGATGGATGAGATATCATCCTTTTATGAAGAGTGATTGCTGATTATTAACCAACCTTAATAATTCCTTAATCATAAATTAATTATGCACAAGTTGCAAACAGATTTCTAAACCAGCAACGCGTAAAGGAAGACCTTGAAATCTCGGGTTGTCACAGTATGTATGTATGTGTGGGTGTGTGTGGGTGTGTGTGTATGGTTGTATGTATGTATGTATGGTTGTAATGTATCTGTGTGTGTATTTATATATATGCAGGCCGAAATTGACTTGGGAGTAGCGGATTAGGTAGGATTTGGTAGACTTAGGTGTTGTTTGTTTTTTAAGAGTTAAATGTCTGCAGTCTGCGGACCACGTCTGCAGTCTGCAAGAAGAAAAATGTTTGTTGTTTAACTTCTACAGGCTTCTAAAATAAACTGGTGGTTGTGTACAGACGGTGGTGGTGGGTGGTGGTGGTGGCCGTGGACGGTGATGGTGGTAGACGGTGGTGGTGGGTGGTGGACGGTGGTGGTGGAGATGGACGATGGTGGGTGGTGGACGGTGGTGGGTGTTGGAGGACAGTGGTGGGTGGTGGACCTTGATGGGTGGTGGGTGGTGGACCTTGATGGGTGGTGGACGGTAGTGGTGATGAACGGTGGTAGTTTTCTCCACGGAACTCAGAGTAAAAGCACCCACATCTGGGATTTCTTTGGATAGCCAAGATGTTAGGTTCCAGTTACGGCCCGTTCTAAGGTCAGATCCAAGTTTCATACCTGGTAAAAGTACATTAGTTGGATAATCAAAACTTTTCCAGAGAATCTGGTTGTCAACTGCATTCTTCAGCTGGAAATCACCAGTGTCTTGAAGTGTTGCTGTCAGATTAAGGGTAGGACTGGATTGATTATCTGAGATATTAACATGTGTTGTTCCGCCAGTGACAATGACCAGTTTACTGGTTTTGGGATCTGACGACGGGGGTAGCCCAAGGATAAATAAAATGATTAATATGCAAGAGATTAAAAGGTTGAAAGGTTCATCGGATGAAAAGCTGTGAAGTGAGGAAATCGAGAAACAGTAATCAGTCATGTCTGAGAACTCGCCTCACCAACTCATGCTCACCAACTCACAAACTCAGAGCAGGTCTGCACAGGTACACTCTATTAACCAGGGGTCCAAAGCCTTCAACCCCAAAAGGGGAAACCCTCCATTGCAAACAGGTTTCGCTAGTCTTGTATATGCCATTTCAGGAGATGTCTTCCCCTATAAGAAGACAGCTCATGTTCACTTCTGGGACATTCCGAAAGGCAGAGATTCCTTAATCTCTGGTCATTCAAAGAGTTCTTTGTCACTTCCAAACAACTCTTCATCACATTCATCTCACACTTATTCTATTTGCTTTCTTTTCTGGATTCGAGCTGGCCTCGAAGAAAGAACCTCAAAGCAAATAACAAATACATACTAGTGAACCTCCTTCCACGTTTTGCAAACGTGGAGGGACCCCGCGACCTGCGTTAGGCAAAACTGAACCCTTCAGCCCTTTTGCCTAACCAACTTAGCTTCCATCCTTGGTCCCGTGTTTGTTGCATCAACAAGTTGGCGCCCACCGTGGGGCTACGCCGCTGTTTCTTCTCAAAAGAGACCTAGTAAGTGTAGCTCCTTTCGCTCAAAACCACCATGTCAGAAAGTGGATCTCCGGGAGAGGTAAACCAGATCCCTAACACCTCTACCCCGGGAAGTGGCCAAGCTCACACAACAATAACAACGCCTTTTCAACTCCGGGGAGCACACCCGAGTTCCTTACCTTCAACACACCAACCCCATCCAGGTCTGGGGCCCCGTCTCCCAACGTCGGTATGACGGACGCTCCGGCACGTGTTGAACTTACCCCCGAGGGGGTCGCTAATAACGTCCTCGAGTTAAGGTCACTTCTTAACCAGCATGTGAATAGAGAAAGGGAAAAGGGGGTAAGGATTCGCCTAGATTACGACGAACCTGAGCCGACGTTGTCTCCTGGGCCACCTCTACCACCCTTTGTTACAAGAGGTGAGGCTGGTCCCAGCAACCCTTCAAACCCTCATCCTTATCTATCCACTATGACAAACCCAACTGTTCATCCTATTCTCTCTTCCCAACCAACTGCTAGTGGCACTCCTCTGGGATACGAGTTAACACTCGATCAACTCCTACAGTCCCCGGTGACCAGCTGTCCTACTTCTTTGACTACCACGTGGGAACAAGCTCTGTCCGTGCTCCCTTTAGCACAAAGTGCTGTTACTAGCACCCCTCTCGGGGTAAACTGCTCAGTGGGTCCAGCAAGCCTTCAGGGTTTCAATCTTATACCCAACATGATGTCACAGTTGATGGCCAACTTCCCCTGGCAACACTTCATCAATCAAGTGCTTGCCACCCAGGGGAACCATGGCAATAACAACAATGTAGGTACGAGACCTGAAGAAGACTTGGCTAAACCTTACAAGCCAAGTAACCTTTCATGCTTTTCAAGACAGATAGCTGATTATGATTTTCAGTCAAAGATCAAAATGCCAGCTCACATCAGAACGTATGATGGGACCGAAGATCCCGAAGATCATCTCCAGATCTTCACTGGTGCCGCTCGAATAGAAAAATGGTCAAATGCTGAATGCTGCATAATGTTCATGCAGACTCTTGTTGGGTCCGCTAGAATCTGGTTCAACGACCTACCTGCTCAAAGCATTCGAAGCTTTGATGATCTCAGCAGAGGTTTTCTGGCAAACTTCTCCCAACAAAGGCGATACGTTAAAGACGCAACAGTAATCTTCCAGATAAAACAACGCGATGATGAAAGCCTACGGGCATTCATTGAACGATACAAGAAAGAAGGGCTAACCTATGTAGGGGCTGATGAGAAAATGAGAGTGGCCGGTTTTATGAACGCCATAACCTCCAAATATCTCACACGAGATTTCAACAAATCTCTACCCAAAACCTTGGAAGAAGCCCTTGAAAGAGCCGAGGCTCACATTCGGGGAGAGGAAGCTGAGGACATCAAAGAACAAAGGAAAAGGGGTTCTGGTTGGCGAAGCAGTAGTCCAGCCAGAAAGAGAGGAAACTTTAACTCTTACGACAGACGCCCAAAGGGTTCGGACCCCCGAAGGGTTGAACGGCGAAACCCTTCAAGCAGAGATAAAGGCATGAGTTTCACTCCCCTCACCAAAACCCCTTAAGAAATCCTGGCAACGGAAGAGGTCAAGCAAAACTTTAGACCTCCCAGGCCTCTCCCCAAGAGTCGAAAAAATGAGAACTCCACCCAGTTCTGTGAATTCCATGAAGAAAAGGGACATCACACCAATGACTGCTTCCAACTGAAAAAGAGAATTGAAGAGGCTGTTAAGTCAGGAGAGCTCGCCCATTTGGTAAAAGGGGTTCGAGACAAGATGGCTGAAGGCAAAGGGAAAGAAGTAAACATGGTGTATTCCGATGACAAGGCCCCTTACAAGAAGCAACGGTTGGAAGCTTGGGAGCTTCAGTGTGTCTGCTTCCCCCCAACAAGGAAGGACCCCCTTCCTGGTCCCCTTGTGGTTGAAGCCACCGTGGGCACCTTACAAACATGCAAAGCATACATAGACACGGGAGCAGCCACTGAAATCATGTTTGAGAAATTTTACAACCAATTAAGCGATGAGGAGCGTTCAAGGCTTCAACCCTCCGGGACCTCCATAAAAGGTATCGCCGATATAACCCTGAAGCCTTTGGGGAAAATAACTCTTGATGTCTGTTTTAAGGAGGGATCAAAGGAAAGGACCCGATCACTAACCTTCGTGGTTATCAACATCCCTTCCAACTATGACGTAATCATAGGGAGGCCCGGACAATGTGCATTCTACATGGCAGTGTCTGTTGGCCATGGCACTGTCAAATTTCCCACCGAAAGAGGGATTGCAACCCTTCAACCCTCTCAGGAAGCTTACCTAATCGAAGGAGAAAGTTCGAATGGTGAGAAAGACAAGCAAGGGTTAGTCATCAACCCTAAATACCCTGAGCAACGAATAAGGGTCAACCCCAACCTTTCTCAAGAGACTCTTTCATACCTTGAAAAGCTGCTGAAACATCACAGTGATGTATTCGCCTGGTCTCCCGAAGATATGACTGGGATCCCTCGAAACATTGCTGAACACGAGCTAAGAATACCACCGAATGTCAAGCCGGTGGTTCAAAAGAAAAGAAGCCTGGCACCCGAGAGAAGCCTAGCAGCTTGCCAAGAGGTTGAAAAGCTTGTATCAGCTGGCATTCTCCGAGAAGTCAAGTACCAATCATGGATTGCTAATCCTGTTATGGTCCGAAAACCCGACAACTCTTGGAGAATGTGTATAGATTTTAAAGATCTTAAGAAGGCTTGTCCTAAAGATTGCTACCCGCTCCCAGAAATTGATCTCAAGGTTGATTCCCTCACGGGGTATCCGTTTAAATGTTTTCTCGATGCATACAAAGGCTATCACCAAATCCTCATGAAGAAAGAGGATGACGAGAAAACAGCTTTCCACACAGACAAAGGCATTTTTTGTTACCAAAAGATGCCTTTTGGACTCAAGAATGCGGGTGCCACCTACCAACGACTCGTCGATAAGGCCTTTGAAAACCAAATCGGTAGAAACATGGAGGCATATGTCGATGACCTGGTGATCAAAAGCAAAACGGAATACCAAATGCTTGATGATATCCAAGAAACCTTCAAAAACCTTAGAAAGATCAACATGAAGCTTAACCCGGAAAAATGCTCGTTTGGATTCGATGAAGGAAAATTCCTGGGTCACATCGTTGGAAAGCAAAGTATCAAGGCCAACCCTAACAAAGTAAAAGCCGTCCTTGAAGCTAAACCACCGAGAACCAAGAAGGAGGTTGAAAGCTTGAACGGGAAGCTTGCAGCCTTGAAGCGTTTTACCTCAAAACTGGCCGAAAGGTCTCTACCATTCTACAAAACGCTCAAGAACTGCTCAGATAAAAAAGATTTCAGATGGACCAATGAAGCTGAAGAAGCTTTCAATCAAATGAAGCAGCACTTAGCTTCCCTACCAGATATTGCAGCACCAGAAACTGGGGAGCTCATATCGGTGTACCTTTCAGTTGCCGACGAAGCCATCAGTGCAGTTCTCACTATTGAAAGAGACAAGGCTCAGGTACCCGTTTATTTTTTCAGCAAAACTCTAAAACTAGCTGAAACCAAATATCCTCCCCTTGAAAAACTCGCTCTAGCCCTGGTCCAAACAGCCAGAAGGCTTAGAAGATACTTCCAAGCACATCCTATACAAGTGGTCACTGACCAACCTGTCAAGAATGTGCTTGAAAAACCTGAAAACTCAGGAAGGTTGGCAAAATGGGCAGTGGAACTAGGTGAACATAACATCACCTACGTCCCACGAAAAGCGATCAAAGCTCAGGTCCTGGCTGACTTCCTAGTCGAAGTCCCAAGCCAAAAAATTGAAGAAGTAAACACCACAACCGCTGAACCCTCCAACCCTGAAGCCTGGAAATTATTCACTGACGGGGCTTCAAGCGTTGAAGGGTCAGGAGCTGGTTTAGTCCTAATCAACCCTGAGGGGCTAGAATTCACGTATGCTCTCCGTTTTAATTTTCAGACCACCAATAACGAGGCTGAATACGAAGCACTGATCGCTGGTCTCCGGCTGGCCAAAGAAATGAAAGTCAAAAAGCTTGAAGTGTTCACTGATTCAC
The DNA here is from genome assembly GCF_002127325.2 of Helianthus annuus. Lineage (NCBI taxonomy): Eukaryota > Viridiplantae > Streptophyta > Magnoliopsida > Asterales > Asteraceae > Helianthus > Helianthus annuus. The sequence goes on from NC_035445.2 coordinate 131,698,728, forward strand.
TACTAGTATCAAGCCAAGTTAATGACAGCTATGTCGCCAAGGAGCCCAACATGAGAAAGTACAAAGAAAAATCTAAGGAGTTAATGAACACCTTCCAGGCATGCAACATCAAACAGATTCCAAGATCCCAAAACAAAAAGGCCGATGCCTTGAGCAAATTGGCATCTCTCACATTCGCCCACCTCATGAAAAAGGTGTTGGTTGAAGTGTTGAAGGCCCGGTCGATTGATGAATTGGAAGTGCAAGATGTGGTCACCGAGGAAGATCCAAATTGGATGACTCCTATAAAAAAATTCCTTCAAGACAATGAACTGCCTAATGATCAAACGGAAGCTGAAAGGGTAAAGATCAAAGCAAGACAATATGTGTTGCAAGGAGAAACCCTCTATAAAAAAGGTTACCTTGCACCATTGCTAAGGTGTGTTGGCCCTGAACAAAGCAATTATTTGGTTAAGGAAGTGCATGAAGGAACATGCGGAGCTCATTTTGGAGCTAGGTCGGTGGTTGCAAAGCTCATGAACCTGGGATACTTCTGGCCTTCAATGCATCGTGACACCGTTGAGCAATTGAAGAAATGTGATGCCTGTCAAATCCATTCCCCAATACCAAAAAGTCCCAAACATGACTTGGTCCCCATAACCTCAGCATGGCCATTCCATAAATGGGGAATGGACATTGTTGGGCCATTCCCTCCAAGCAAAGGGGGAGTAAAATTCTTATTGGTAGCAATTGACTACTTCAGCAAATGGCCAGAGGTTAAACCCCTTGCCAAGATCACAGGAAAGCAAGTCATAGACTTTGTTTGGGAAAATATCATCTGCAGTTATGGGCTGCCAGGGGTAATTGTCACCGATAATGGGAAACAATTCGCCGAAAAACCCTTCAGCCTTTGGTGCAAGGAGTACAGGATCAACCAAATCTTCAGCTCAGTGGCTTACCCGCAATCAAACGGCCAGGTTGAAAGGACCAACAGAAGCATAGTGGAAGGCATCAAAACAAGATTGGGGAGATATGAAAGTAATTGGCTGGAAGAATTGCCTAGCGTTTTATGGGCAATCAGAACAACTGAAAAAGCAAGTCACAAGAAGACACCTTACAGCTTGGTATTTGGATCCGAGGCCGTAATCCCCGCTGAAATAGGAGTTGTAACCCAACGAATTGTCAACATGGATCCCGAAGTAAACACGCAAGAGACCATGTTGAACTTACAACTCCTAGAGGAAGCCCGGGATCAAGCAGCAATACAAGAAGCCAAATACAAGCAAAGGATGGAAGCCTACTACAACAAGAAGGTCAAAAACGAACGATTCAAGCCAGGGGATCTAGTCCTCAGAAACAATGAAGCTAGCAAAAAAGAAAACCAAGGGAAGCTAGGCCCAAAATGGGAAGGTCCATACACCATCCTCGAAGCACACAAGGGCGGATCCTATAAGCTGGCAGACTCAGAAGGCTAAAGGCTTCCAAGGCATTGGAATGGAAAAACCCTTAGAAAGTTCTATGTCTAGAAAGTTTGGTTTGTATCAAAACAAAAAACCTTTTGTAAAAGCAGATATTGCTTGAATGAATGAAGTCATTTTATCAAACTTGACTTTCTATCCTAATATCAGGTTGAGAACCTAGCAAAAAACTCCATGGCAAGGGCCATGTAAGGGGATAAGCTCCCAGGCCATATCGCTCAATAGGTTCAAGGGTTGAATGGACCTATATAAGGGGTGAGTTCCTAGATCAATACAACTCCATGAGATTTATTAAAGAAAAACAATAATGTCTCATAGACAGGTTTGAACAGCCTACACCAATCGTTCCTTAAGTCTTAAAAACATACTCAATAAATAGACTTACGAAATCAAACAAACTACAAAGAAATAAAGAAAAGGATAGATACTACGTCTTGATGTTAAACACTAAGGTAAAGTGACTGCAGCACTGAACCCTTTAAAGTGTAAAAAACATAAAGACAAAGTAAACAAAGACAAGGCAAGAAAATAAAAATAACGGACAAAAATAAACAAGCTTATCAACTAAACATACAAACCAAACCAGAAGCTACCCAAATTTCAAGCCAACAGAAAATAAGCTTGAAAGGTTAAAGGCTTCAACCCATTAACAACTACACAAAAAGGCTTGAAGGGTTGAAACCCTACAAGGCAAACCAAGCAAAATGAGCAAACAAAAATAACACCAACAACATAGCAACCATCATATCATAGTTAGGAAGGCCATAAAAGACCTTCAGAAGGAAGTCAAAACAAGCCCTAGTGACTTGCAAATAAAACTAGTGTTCAATGGCCATACAGGCCTAACCAACCACAGGAACCTTAAGGGTTCCTAAAAACCTAACATTGTTTAAAACATTACAGACATTAAGTGTTTGCTAAGAAAGCTACGAATAAATATCAGTTATCAGAAGGCTTGGAACCTTCAGCCTTAGACTTCTTGGCTTTCTTAGTCTTCTTCGCCTTAGCACCTTCTTCACCACCAACCGCAGAGGTCTCTAAACCAGCATCCTTTGAAGCTTCAGGCAAACTCGAAAGGATATCATCACTATCCCCAGAGTAGGACCTCTTCCTTGACAGGGAACCCAAAACCTCAGCACAAACTTTCTCATTCAACCCCTCAGGCTTCAATTCCTGTAAAACAGATAAAGGCTTACCAAAGCAAGAGGATACTTCATGAATGTAAGGGTAGGTTAGCCTTTCCATCTGCTCAACAGAAGCCTTGAAGATATCAGAAGCCTCGGGGCGAAACATGGGTGACTTCTCCAAGGGTTGTCCAGACTCATGAAGTTTGTAGCCAGCAGTAAGGCCTTGATGTTTCCCCTGGTTCAAAAGCTTAGTGTAAACATCACCAAGGGCAGAGTTAAACTCCTTGGAATGCAAAAGATAAGTAACAACCTGCTGGAAACCATGCTCGATCAACCATTGATTGTCCGCAGTCACTTGACCAACTGAAGCTTTCAACCCTTCCTTTTCCTCACGAAAAGCCTGCTGCTGGACAGCTAAGGCCTCTCGGTCAGCCTTTAACTTCAACAAGTTAGCCTCAAAGCTCTTCCTCAGGTCACCCATCTCAATATCATGCATTTTTTTCAAATCATTAACCTCCTTCTTCCACGCTGCTTCCTTCTCTGCAAACCCAGCTATTTCCTTCTTCATTGATGCTAGGGAGGATTTCATCTTATCCTTCTTCTTGGAGAAATCCTCATATTCCCGCATCCTTTGGCGAAAGCGAGTAATCCCTTGGGGAAGCATGGCAGCAACGTTACAGGTGGTTAAAACCATGCGAGACAACATAAAGTCATCGTCCATCTCAGCAATGGTTTCACGTACAGAAGGAGGAGCAAGATGACTAAGAGCATCCTCACAAACAGCAGCATCCTTGAAGGTGTCATCATTCTTCACTAGCCAAGCAGGCACATAAGTGCCCTCAGGGTTCAACCCTTCAACGTCCCTGCTTGACGATTCCTGAACAGGGGTAGAAACAACCTTCTTACCTCGAACCTTCTTACCATGAACAACCAACTCCTTGTCCTTCTCAACACCCGCTTCAACTTGATCCTCTGAAACCTCAATATCATCACTCAAATCCACTGGCTCAGTGGAAGTGGATTGAGGAGTAGCTTTCAACAAACGACGAGATGATCGGCGAGTTGAACACTTGGGAGCATTAGACTTGGTAAAACCCTTAACATTGGCAACGCTAGCATAACCCGAGCCCTCAAACCTTTGCTCGGAAGTCCTAACCACAACATTTTCACCCGGAACGGTCGGGGCATCCTCAAATACAACATCAGACGTGTCGTCACTCTTGATAAAGTCCAAAGCAGACATAACTGGTAAAAACAAACAAAAGAAAATAAGTCACAAACAAAGTAAAGTAAGAAAAGGCATAAGGGGGAAAATGCATACCAAGGCCATTTCTCATTAACACCGGATCCCGATCGGCTTTTCCCCAAATATTACTAACCCCTAAAAGCACTAACAAATGTTCGGGAAAGGGACGAACCCTCGAAGGGCATCCCCGAATGGCTAAAAGAAAGGCATCGTTCAACTCAGATTCAGAAGGCTCCGGATCATTAAGAACAGCATCCGGATGCCTCCACACCATTTTGAAAGGAACGATAGATTCAGAAACCCAGAAAAAGCGATCCTTCCAGGATCCAAGTGTTGTAACCATGGACGAAATGAGACAAGTATCAACCTTTGTTGTCTCAAAAGTGAACCAGTCACCATTTTTGGCTAAACGGAAAAACCTCCGAAAGAGCAACAAAGAGGGATCATAACCAAGAGCACGACACAACACTTCAAAGTGCAAAACCCTAGCCATCCCCTTTGGATTAACTTGCCCAAAAGACACCCGGTAATACTCAAGCAAGTTCAAAACAAAAAACGAAAAAGGGTAACGAAGATTAGACCACTGAAAATGACGACAATACAAAGCAATCGAACCAGGATTTGGTTTGTCAACAGAAACATCGCAAGCAGGGGCAGTTGGATTAAATTTTTTATCAATACCATATTCAAGACAAAACAGGTCTACTTCCTCTTGTGTCATTCGAGAGAATGACCTTGCTAAATCTTTAAGGGCACCCATGATTGAAGAAAGTAAAAACGAAAATGGAGAAGAAAAACTAACCTGAGGAAGGAAACTTGGAATGATTATGAGTAAAGTGAAAAGTTTTACAAGTATAAAATAAATATGATATTAAAGCAAGGGTAATAAAGGTAAATAAATGGTTCCTGCAAAACCGCCGCCTGGCACATGTCAATCAAATCAACTGTCAAATCGTTTAAAATTCAAAATTCAAAAAGTAACTGCCTCCAGCCTTTCAAGCCTTCAAGCAACGAACCCTTGAAACCTTTAAAAGACATGCACAAAAGTCAGAAGTCTTTGAGCATACTATCCCAAAAACCTCTGACTTGGGGGGCTGACGACGGGGGTAGCCCAAGGATAAATAAAATTATTAATATGCAAGAGCTTAAAAGGTTGAAAGGTTCATCGGATGAAAAGCTGTGAAGTGAGGAAATCGAGAAACAGTAATCAGTCATGTCTGAGAACTCGCCTCACCAACTCATGCTCACCAACTCACAAACTCAGAGCAGGTCTGCACAGGTACACTCTATTAACCAGGGGTCCAAAGTCTTCAACCCCAAAAGGGGAAACCCTCCATTGCAAACAGGTTTCGCTAGTCTTGTATATGCCATTTCAGGAGATGTCTTCCCCTATAAGAAGACAGCTCATGTTCACTTCTGGGACATTCCGAAAGGCAGAGATTCCTTAATCTCTGGTCATTCAAAGAGTTCTTTGTCACTTCCAAACAACTCTTCATCACATTCATCTCACACTTATTCTATTTGCTTTCTTTTCTAGATTCGAGCTGGCCTCGAAGAAAGAACCTCAAAGCAAATAACAAATACATACTATAGTGAACCTCCTTCCACGTTTTGCAAACGTGGAGGGACCCCGCGACCTGCGTTAGGCAAAACTGAACCCTTCAGCCCTTTTGCCTAACCAACTTAGCTACCATCCTTGGTCCCGTGTTTGTTGCATCAACAGGATCGATCATGAGGACGCTAGAGCTTGACGCGATCGAAGTAGATGGGTTGGCTACCCATACTTTAGTGTATAAATCATCATCAGTATACCAAATTCCTAAATAAGTATACTTTGTTTCTGGAATGGTAAAGAAGCCTAACGTGAATCTTCTACCAGGGGAAACAAGCTGAGAAGTGAGGTTGAGTCGGTCACCAACTTTGATAGTTGACACAGCAGAGGCTGCAGGGAAACAACTGATGATTAGATTGGAACATAGAACGATGAAGATTACGAGAGTAATCATATTGCAACAACTCAACGGAATGAAATTATGTATAAGTCGTTGAGTCCAATTCCGTTGATATTTAATTATCAGCAGCCAAAATGGACCATTTTTTATTTTTTGTTTACGCAAGACATGGACGTGCCTTCCTGGAAATACCGGACCCACGATTATTAATGGATAAAATAATAATAATAAATACAAATGCAATTGAATATTGAAAACTTGAATAATATATAAAATTTCTACATATTCACACACCCAACTCCTTATTTTCACACCCTTCAAAACGCTATACGAGGCGTATTAACTTTTTCAATTTCCAAGAGAATATCTGATTATGTCATATTTTGTCTTATTTATCTCGTATATGCCTCGTATAGGCCTATATTGGGCGTCTAGGCGAAAAAAGACCATTTAACCCCTGATTTAGGCCTATACTGGGGGTAAATTGGTTTTTTTTGCCACTCTTATATGCCTAGTATAGGCCTATATGAGACGTAAGTATATAATTCAAATTACCATTTTACCCCTGAGTTAGGCCTATACTAGGAAAAAAGAGCTATAATGGTCTTTTGGACACCAGTATACGCCCAGTATAGCCCTATACTGGGCGTCTATTTTTAATTTTTTTGTTTTCTCTTTTTAAATATTTAAAAAAAGAAAACAAAAAAATAAAAATAGACGCCCAGTATAGGGCTATACTGGGCGTATATGAGGGGTCCAAAAGACCATTGTAACCCTGTTTTGCCCCCAGTATAGGCCTAATTCGACGGTATAATGGTCTTTTGGTCCACACAGACGCCCAGTATAGCCTATACTGGGCATCTATTTTTATTTTTATTTTGTTTTCTCTTTTTAAATATCAATAACACTAATATTACCTATAAAAAACTCATATTAATATCAATAACACTAATATTAATTATAAAAAACTCATATTAATTATATAACACTAATATTAATTATACAATGCCTATACGAGAGGTATACGAGACTTATACTACACTATACGATACGATACAACACGATAGGCCTATATAAGACCTATACGAGACTTATACTACACTATACGATATGATACGATACGATGCGATACTATAGGATACGATACTACATCCATAGGCCCATACAATGCCTATACGAGACCTATACGGGACTTATACTACACTATACGATACGATACGATACGATACGAGACTATATGATAAGATACAACACTCGTATAGGCATGTAGGTGTAGTATATGTCTCGTATAGGACTATAGGTGTGGTTTAGGTCTCGTATAGGCCTATAGGCGTATACAAGACCTATATGGGACCTATACGAGACTTATACTATACACTTTATGATACAATACGACACCATACTATACGATACCATACAATAAGATACTATCGTATCGTATAGTGTAGTATAGGTCCCTTATAGGTCTTGTATAGGCCTATCGACGTATACGGGTGTTGTATCTTATCATATAGTCTCGTATCGTATTGGATCGTATCGTATAGTATAGTGTAATATAAGTCTCGTATAGGCATTGTATGGGCCTATGGATGTAGTATCGTATCCTATAGGCCTATCGTGTTGTATCGTATCGTATATTATAGTGTAAGTCTCGTATAGGTTTCGTCTAGGCATCGTATAATTAATATTAGTGTTATTATAATTAATATGAGTTTTCTTATAATTAATATTAGTGTTATTGCTATTAACATGAGTTTTTATAGTTAATATTAGTGTTATTGATATTTAAAAAGAGAAAACATAAAAAAATAAAAATAGACGCCCAGTATAAGGCTATACTGGGCGTCTATGTGGACCAAAAGACCATTATACCCCTGAATTAGGCCTATACTAGTGGCAAAAAAGGGTTATAATGGTCTTTTGGACCCCTCGTATGGGCCCAGTATAGCCCTATACTGGGCGTCTATTTTTATTTTTTGTTTTCTTTTTTAATATTTAAATAGAGAAAACAAAAAAAATAAAAATAGACGCCCAGTATAGGACTATACTGGGGCTATACGAGGGGTCCAAAAGACCATTATAGCCCTGTTTTGCCCCAGTATAGGCCTAATTCAGGGCTATAATGGTCTTTTGGACACCAGTATACGCCCAGTATAGCCCTATACTGGGCGTCTATTTTTATTTTTTTTGTTTTCTCTTTTTAAATTTAAAAAGAGAAAACAAAAAAAAAATAAAAATAGACGCCCAATATAGGGCTATACTGGGCCTATACGAGGGGTCCAAAAGACCATTATAACCCAGTTTTGCCCCTAGTATAGGCCTAATTCAGGGGTATAATGGTCGTATAGGACTATAGGTGTGGTTTAGGTCTCGTTTAGGCCTATAGGCTTATACAAGACCTATAGGGGACCTATACTAGCCTTATACTATACACTATACAATGCGATACGAAACTATAGGATATGATACAACACCCGTATACGTCGATAGGCCTATACAAGACCTATAAGGGACCTATACTACACTATAGGATACGATAGTATCGTATTGTATCGTATTGTATCGTATAGTCTGGTATCGTATTGTATCGTATAGTGTATAGTATAAGTCTCGTATAGGTCCCATATAGGTCTATACGAGACCTATACGAGACTTATACTACACTATACGATACAATACAATACGATACGATACTATAGGATATGATACAACGTCCGTATACGTCGATAGGCCTATACAAGACCTATAAGGGACCTATACGAGACGCATACTACACTATATGTTAAAAACAATGTAATATTTCTACGATCGAATATTTTTAAAGGCCAATCTTGAAAACGGTAAAATATTTTTATAAAAACATCACCCTCAGAAACAATCAAAGTACCCTACCAGAACATCCATTTTTCAACTCAAAAAAACACCAACGAGGTGTCCTAATATTAATTATTTGAAATAAAAAACTTGTTTTTGTATAAAAGTTTGCTAAAACGATTAATATTGTATTAAATGTTTGTTAAAAAAACAACCCTTATATACGCCTAGTATAGGCCTATACGAGGCATATAAGGGGCAAAGGGTCATATTTGAGACCTATAGAGGGGTCCTATACGCCCAGTATAGGCCTATACGAGGCATAATGAAGCAATCAAACCAGAAGTGACATGAGTCAAACACTGATTTTGATGTAACCCTATATGCCTCGTATAGGCCTATACGAGGCGTATACGAGACAAAGGGTGTCTAAATAGGCAGATAGGGTGTCTGGATAGTTTGAGCCTATATAAATTCTTTTCTAGATGAAAAAATTTATTTGAATACTAGCCCTTGTTATTTATTTTTATTATAATAAATGAATGGGTAAATTACACTTTTTGTCATTTATGTTTGTATCGGATTGGATTGCAATGAATAATGAATGTCCTTTAATTTCAATATTTAAAGACCCAATCATTTTTTTGTAAAACCCATTGCACTAGACTAATCATCAGTGGAGGATTTTGGAATTTTGGATTTTTAGTCAGGGTGGGCACTAAATGAGTCATGTTATAATGAGTCAAGTTAGAACGAGTTGGGAAAAAAAAAAAAAAAAACTCCTTGTAAAACAAAATAGAAAGAAAAGCCATTTCAAGGAAAATTGTAAGTAACAACTATCAATACATTGCAAATACATTTCCAGATATTATCATATTATATAAATATGGATAATAATGGTAAAATAGGTGGAACCAAGAGGTTAACAGGGTCTACTAACAAGAATTTATTAGACTTTTGTTATAAAGTCCAAATTTTCTTAAGATAAGTATGAGTTGACTCATTAGTTACAACAACTAAAAGAAAATCTTATTGTAACCTTCGATTAAAAAGTTTTGATGGTTATAGTTATAACCGAGTGGTTCACATAGTGATACCCTTTATCAACATATTCTACAAACTCTTAAAAGATAAAGTCGGTGGGTGACCCACCGGCTTTGCCTTAAACCCCCTAAACTTTTATAATTTTGCATTTCTAACCCGTCAGCTTTGCGACCCCTTAAACTTTTATAATATTTTATTTTAAGCCCATTAGCTTTGTTACGGCCCCTTTACTTTTGGAGTAATCAATTTTAGTCTCTTATCTAACTTTACTATTCTTCTATTTTAACAATTGGCATTTTTAGCCCCTGACTTTTAACAAATATCTATATTACTTAAAATACAAAGTCAGTGAAACCACCACGCTTTGACTTTCAAAATTTCCACTTTTAGCGTATAGTTTTGTAATTCATATTTTTTGCATATAGAATTTTCCTTTTTTTTACTCTCTACTTTTGTAACTTGCATTTTTTACCTATACTTTGGTAATTTACGTTTTTGGCACATATGCTTTATACCGATCCCTCAAGTTTTAAACTTTCCTTTTTTACATTTTGACGTAAATTTGGTATACGCTTTCGGCCTTTATTTTGTATGTTTCCTACATATGAATCGGGTCACATATAATACGTTTTGACTTGATGGTATAAATTCGAGTTAGTCTAGTCGCATATAATACGTTATGATTGTACAGTATAAATTCGATTTGCCTTACATTTTAATCCAATTGCAACACATCTATAGGTTACATTGAGTTCAGTCGGATACGTTGAAACGCACATTATTATATGATTAACACATCACATAACGCTTGGACTAATCCGTTCGACGTTTGCGATGTACCCGCGCCGCAACGCGCGCAGATCTTATTACTAGTTTTTCTATTTAAATGCAAGTATTAAATGATAATAAAAAGTATTTTTCTAAATAACTGAAGGTGTTTGCTTTTGCATTATAATAAAATATTATACTAAATTAGTGGTTAAATCCTTTCTTTTTCTATTTATAAATAACACTAGTTTAAGATCACGTGTGTTACATGGGTGGTTTCACAATAAATTATATTATTTAACAGTTTTGATATAAACTTTTAATGGAAAGCAAGTATCCATTACTAAGGTAAATATTTTAATTACAGTGCACGAAAAGAAATGACTACGAAAAAATCACAAGTTGTAAAGGATTTCTTTATACAATACAATTGAAGCACTTTGCACCATTGACTCACTGCTTGGCAAACCACAACTACCATGCTGTGAATAAATCGTCTGTAGACTCCACATCACAGTCGCACAGTATGCAAGTTTGAGCATTGATGAAACACTGGTTAACACTCAGGTTAACTAGCTGAGTCGTCTCGTGTGTAGGGTTCAATCTCCTTCTCTACTCGCTGATGACTGGAATCGTACAAAACACAACACGGGTAACTCACCACAAGGAGAAGAATAGGGGGGGTTCTCCTTGTGATCACCCTCCGGCGTGAGAATAAGTACTGCTTTGAGGAGAAATAGTGCGTATTGTAGGTGAAATGTAAGGAAAGCAGAATGTTCTACCTGAATGAGGAAGGGTCCTATTTATAGCCGAAAGATGAAGGAGGAAGGAGAGGCCTTGCCAGCTGCTACTGGGCGCCAGCTGTCCGACCAAGGGGAATATCCTCTTGGTCTCCTCTGCTGCATTCGGAGTAGTGGGTGACGTGGCGCGCCGCTATTTGTCAAGGTAAGGGAATTGTACTGGCAGCTGCCAGCCTGTCCTAAGATCGTGGTGCAGGTCCATATGGCGTCTGATTGTTGGTGACAGGTGTTGTCCTTTTTGTCTAGAGGAGCATCTTTGATGCCACCTCTGATAGCTTTCAGAAGCTTCTGGATACGCTTGCTAATGCAGGCGCCATGTTGGATAAAAAAGGGGTGGTCCCTACCATGTGTGCATGTAATTGGGACCATACCTCTTCAAGTCGCCTAGTCATCTTCAAGTCCCCCAGTCAAGTGTGCCTTCTAGTTGAGTTTATCATCTAGGAGAGATTCAGGACTTATAAGGGTAGTGGTTTTGTTATATGATTTTGCTTAAATTTGGCATCTTGAGCCAAAATGGTTGGGTCGTCTCGTGTGTAGGGTTCAATCTCCTTCTCTACTCGCCGATGACTGGAATCCTACAAAACAGAACACCGGTGACTCGCCACAAGAAGGAGAATAGGGGGGTTCTCCTTGTGACCACCCTCCGGCGTGAGAATAAGTACTACTTTGAGGAGAAATAGTGCGTGTTGTAGGTGAAATGTAAGGAGAGCAGAATGTTCTACCTGAATGAGGAAGGGTCCTATTTATAGCCGAAAGATGAAGGAGGAAGGAGAGGCCTTGCCAGCTGCTACCGGGCACCAACTGTCCGACCAAGGGGAATATCCTCTTGGTCCCCTCTGCTGCATTCAGAGTAGTGGGTGACGTGGCGCGCCGCTATTTGTCCAGGTAAGGGAATTGTACTGGCAGCTGTCGGCCTGTCCTAAGATCGTGCTGCAGGTCCATATGGCGTCTGATTATTGGTGACATGTGTTGTCCTTTTTGTCTGGCGGAGCATCTTTGATGCCACCTTTGATAGCTTCCAGAAGCTTTTGGATACGCTTGTTAATGCAGGCGCCATGTTGGATAAAAAAGGGGTGGTCCCTGCCATGTGTGCATGGAATTGGGACCATACCTCTTCAAGTCGTCCAGTCATCTTCAAGTCCCCCAGTCAAGTGTGCCTTCTAGTTGAGTTTATCATCTAGGAGAGATTCTGGACTTATAAGGATAGTGGTTTTGTTATATGATTTTGCTTGAATTTGGCATCTTGAGAAAAAAATGGCACATGGCGCATGAAGGTGACTCTGCAAGATTGAGCCAAAATGGAGCATGGCGCATGATGGTAACTATGCAAAGTTGAGCCAAAATGGCGCATGGCGCGTGGGGGCGATTTTGCAAAATTTGAGCCAAAATGGCGCATTGCGCATGAAGAATGGCGCATGGCGCATGAAGGCAACTTGCACAACTGAGCCAAAATGGCGCATGGCGCATGAAGCTAACTTTGCCAAGCTGAGCCAAAATGGCACATAGCGCATGAAGGTAACTATGCAAAGTTGAGCCAAAATGGCGCAGGGCGCGTGGAGGTAACTTTGGAAAGTTGAGTAGCAATGGCGCATGGCGCATGAAGGTAACTTTGCAAATTTGAGCCAAAATGGCGCATGAAGATGACTTCAGTTTTTTGGAGGTTTCTTCCAAGGGAAGTTTCTTTGTGGAGATTGAGACAACTGATGTGACTGATGTTCCGTCTAGGGTGGTTGCCTTGTTGGAGACGTGAACAATTGCTTTTTCAAAAGTGTCAGGCACGTTTTCGTCGTTTGTCAAGCGCGTGGTAGCCACGCGCCCTAAAGTGGAGGTGACTCTTCTTCTCTCTCCTGATGTGGCACTACCTGACTGGACGTCCCTTTGTCTTCCTAACTGTTGCTTACCCATAGCATTAAATGCGATGGGTATAAATATCAGGCGGTTATCACCATTCCTCCACTTTTCCTTCCGTTTTCAAAATTTGAACTCCACTTTTCCTTCTCCAAATCATGTTCCAAGTTCTTCCTTTCTTCATCTTTAAATATGACTCCTGCCCCGAAATCTACTACTGCTACTAAGAAGAGGAGGTACAAGCCAAAGAATCCTCCTGGCCCAGATCAGGCCGTTATAAGTTGGAAAGAGGAAGAATTTCACAATCTGGTTCAAGATTTTGGGTTGTCTTCGGATTGGGGAATCCAGTTTCTGACACCGAACTCTACCGCCCTTGACACTCCACCGGGGTATATGACGTTATACGCTGATTTTATCCGGGAAGGGAACTTCCGTCTCCCGATGTCAAAATTTATTGGGGAGGTGTTGACCGGCTATGGTTTGCACATCTCACAGATAAATGCTCTAGGGTTGCCTCACCTCACCCATTTTGAGTTTATTTTCCGGGCTAACCGTGTGGAACCGTCGTTTGAGAAGTTCAACACCTTTTACTTTGTGACCTATACTGGTGGTTTTTACTCTTTCAACTCTCGTACCAGTGGGGTCAAACCCTGTAGCAAAGATCCACCCAAAAGCCTGCATGATTGGAAGCAGAAGTTTTTATATATTCACTGTGGTGTTATTCCTATAGACATGCATTATCGACCTGAGAGCGAGGGCATTTCCCGGGTAAACGTGTCAATAGATTTTACTGAACAGGAGTGGTAAACTGTTCTTACACGAAAAGTTACTTCGATTATTTAGTTTGAGGAAAGGGCTCTGGTGGCGGCTGGGATGAGCATGTTGTGGGATCCTTAGAACCCTAGGAGCTTTCCGGTTTACGGATATAAAGGAAAAGGTACTGGTATTTGTCTGTTGCTTTTTTACATGTATTTTGTGTCGTTTTTCGTATATGGGGTGTATTTTAGGACATATAGGGATGTTCTAATAAATTTTAGGAGGGTTGTTATACCATCCTTGGTGATTGTTTGATATCATAGTTTGATCCAAGTATTTGGGACATACAAGTGGTATGAAAGCCTTCGGATTCTGTTTCTAGGCTCGTTTTGATATCAAATATTCAAGATTTTCGAACTGTTCCGGATACTATGTTCAAAGTCTTCTGTGTAAATCATCAATTTCGGATCATCTGCTGCAATTTCGGATCATGCTTGTTCAGTTCGGATAAAAGCTGTTGAAGATTGCCTTTTTCGGATTGATATGAGTAAGATACAACATACAAACTATATCAAATGTTGGGAAAAGTGTGTTTCTGTAAGACCCTTACAAAACATTCAATGTTTCATATAATATGTTTTGCATTTATATATCAAAAATGCCGTTTTTCAAAAACATCCATGTAACGACGTTTACTTAGAGTGCAAAACATTCAAACTATATTTACACAAACTTAAAAACATTCAAAAGATGTTTATAAAAGTTCTACACAAGTTTTGTACCAAAAGAGACTAATATACTAGCGGAAGCTTCATTGGTTTCTATGTTCGGCTCTCGAGCAAGCTTGATCGCCATTCAAAAGATGTTCGTAGTTACCTATAATCAAAGTGGTCATAAATGTCAGTTATGAAAGTTTATAACATATTAAAACGAGTCCGCAATGCAAAATAATATCACAGAAGCTTTTTGTTGGTTTCGAGACCCGTCGCGTGCCGTGACGGGATTTAGCTTTACCGTTGCGTGACACGACAAACGTGGCGGGCCGCGACCGTATATGGTCGTCCCCTCGCGGGGCGCGAGGACAGCATTTCGACAGAAGGTTTCTAATTCAGACCTGCATATTTCCAGCTTTGTGAAGTTTTACCGAAAAGACCATAACTCTCTACGTTTTCATCCGATTTATGTCCCGTTTCTTCCAACGTGATTGTAATTCGTTCCTCCATAATATTGGAGTAAAAATCCGATATTCTATTTATTTGACCTGTTCAGATTTTTAAACCACAAACTTGGCTTATTACTTTCAATTTGTATGAGATTGATCTATATGAACATTTCTAAATTTTCGGGGCGTTATCCGTGAAATTTATGCACTGCTATCAATATGTGTGTCATTTATTTGACCCGTTCAACTATAACAAGTTGAACGAACTTAACACGAATCCCTTATATGGAATTGCTCATCTTTTAGTCATACTCACACCTGAGTTTTTGACTTGTATTCCGCATTCACATTTCTCGGTCAACGCTTATAATGACTTTCAATTTATAATTCGGGTATCATTTCGAAGTCATTAATCGTGCAACCTTCCTGGTTTACATCAAGACTTCAAATTCACCAGTTTGGCTTTCTTAGCGACGTCCATCACTTGTATATAACCAATGTTTCACTACTTTGGTTATTTTGACCCACTTGGTTTGTTAGCGAAATACATCGCTTTCACACTACCAAACATTCATCATTCGAGTAAGCAATGGATGGAACTTTCTCGGTGAAGTCTGATGTGTTCAGTTTTGGAGTCTTAATCCTGGAAATTGTGAGCGGAAGAAGAAATACAAGTTTCTATCATCTTAACAAGACAGTAAATCTTATCGGATACGTAAGTCTAGTTTGAAATCTTGTTCTTATGCATCGAGTGTTTTAGAAAAGTTATCTGTCTGACCCAAAAAGTCAAAAAGTTTATTGGAATATAAGCTCTAATTTCAAGGTTTCAAATACTCTGTTCCTTTTCCCCTCTTTACGAAACCACACCAGCTGGGGTGGAGAAGGGTGGTGGTTGTTGTGAGGGAGCGACGGAGGAGGTGGAGGTGACGGAGATGTGGTGGTGGTGGCGGAGGAGGAGGTGGAGGTGTCGGATGGGCGACGAGGCAGCAGGTGGTTGTTGGAGGAGGTGGAGGTGGTGGTAGAGGAATTGACGAATGGGAGGAGAAGAGGGGTGGAGGAGAGGTGCTTGGGTTTTCATAAGAGATGTAACACCTCGACCGCGTGTAACACCCCGACCGCGTAAAACAACAAACCGTGGCGGAAACGTAAGTCCGAGTATCGAAACCACGAGACTTTCTAATTACGTTAATTAGACTCTATCTAGACCTAAACTAACACGGACACAAAACTAACCATTTTTATATTTAAGGGAGGGTTTTCTAAATATCCTAAATTGCAAATTAAATTAAATTAATTAACTAAAATTACCGAATCACAAATTAACTTGGGTTTTAACTCAGTTGATGGAAACGTCTGCCTAGACTGGATTCCTGATTTATTTTAGTAATGAATTTATTGTGTTTATTAATTATTATGGAACCGTGATCTTTATATGCTAAACCTATCGAGACACCGAACAAGACCCTTGACCCTTCTCAAGGAGACACTTTGTAACATCCCAACCCGGAAGGGCTGACGTGTCACAATAACGGTAGCATAAACAAAAAGTCATAATTCCATTTATTTATTTGATAAGGATACAACCACACGACCATTAAAATTAAGATTAATATACAAGCGGAGACATTCGACTTAATTAACTAACATTTTCAGATTTATTCCTAGGCTTTATTCTTCTCTCTTCCCCCCCCCCCAAAGTAACCTGTGGACCTGTATATACAAAAAAGTTTACGGAATGAGCCGAATGCTCAGTATGGAATTACAGGCTCAAATAACAAATAACGCTTTATATGAAATCTTATCCGGATGGAACTTTATGCGAAAATGATATGATGCAAGAACATAATTTCATAATCATATCTTACGGATGTACCCATGAGCAAACTTAAAACGTGACAATACACAGGTAGCTACTCCTGCATAATTATCACATGAGATGGCGAATTGGCATACCCGTTATCCACCTCCTTATACTTAAATCCTAGGATCGATCCATACGCCTCCTAATAGCCTTATGTACCACACTTGTACTTAAGAGACGCCGTGAACTGATCTCTCCGTCATGGTTGGAGCACATGATGTCGATGCCGCAACAACATGCTCGTGGGACACTCCACGAGAAGCGATACTCAGGGTATCAGAGTACAAATGGTCTTATTCACATAACTTATAAAACTTATTTTCATAACAAAACGAGACATATATTGGAACATGCGATAATGAGTACAACTAACATAATACTAGCGCATGACATGAAAACTAAATCAAAAGTTATGATTAGAATAGGAATCAAACGGACTGTCAATTGAATCGATAATCAAAGACGTGATGAGGTTGAAAAGATATACGAATTCAATGGGTTTATAACAATTGAATATCAAACAACCAGAAGTGGGGTAAGGATTCGTACCTTAATAACTCCGAAGTGAAGCTACCTTGTGCTAATATTTTAGATTTATACGGGCAGAGTTTAGACTACTGATTAATCTTTTAACCTAATTTAAATAACATGCACACAAACTAGGTTAGTAACTTAATACAGCATTTACGTCAATTCACGAGATTAAACCCTCACAATGATTAACGAGTGCAATACTTAACAATTCAATCGGATTCACAACGAATAACAGAGCATAGTCCGAATTCGAACAGCACTCAAATATTCAAGTTGAAATCACGACGAATAATCAAAGTACAAGCTCAATTTAAGCAGCACTCAGACAATCGTTGGATAGTTATAATCGATCGGACGTTGAATCGTAATAGCGATCGAGTTATTACCCTGATTGTGGCAGCGTTTCGAGGTGTGGTTGTGTTAATTCTGTTAAACAGAGCATAACTCCGTCTAATTTACGACTTTGTTCGTCGTTTAAGTGCCCAGAATCAAGTGCCAATGTTCTGCTATTTATACACGAAAATTGACATGCCTACCTACCTGCCTGACATGCCTACCTACCTGCTTGACATGCCTACCTACCTGCTTGATTGACATGCCTACCTACCTGCTTGACATGCTACCTACATGCTTGATTGACATGCCTACCTGCCTGCTTGATATGCCTACCTACCTGCTTGATTGACATGCCTACCTACCTGCTTGATTGACATGCCTACCTACCTGCTTGATTGACATGCCTACCTATCTGCTTGACATGCCTACATACCTGCTTGACATGCTTGGGTGTCTTAATTAGGGTTTTCTAGTCGTTAATTTATAAATTACTATTATTCTTTTTATTTCTAGAATAATGATTTTAAATTTACGGGCATTACAACTATTACCCCCTTAAAAGAAATTTCGTCCTCGAAATTTTTCAAATAAGAATATAACCTATCGCATAAGTAACAGAAACGAAACTTTCATAGCAGAGTTACTAACTTATATAACCAGAATCTCCTAACCACACATGTGTATCTGAAATTCATAACTAAGGTCATGACTATACTTGTCAATTACCTTATATATGTGCCCTAATGGTCCTTCTATAACGTATTTTAATTAAATAGCTTACCGTATGAAAAGTCAATAGAGACTTACAGATACTTAGAGTGACTATTAGTACTGATATTTCCTACATAGATATGCTAAGTCATAGCTAAAATATATTCACATAAGGTAAAGCATAAATGACCGTAAACAGAAACAAATGAACATATAAAGAGCAAGATTTACCGTTACTTGACTAAAATTCTATTGCGAGAATATATTAGGGTATAGAGAATGAATTGATTCTTCAAATTGCCATGTTGCTTCGTGTTCAGAGTGATTTTTCCAAAGGACTTTAACAAACGGAATTACTTTCCTACGCAAAACCCTTTCTTGTCGATCTAAGATGGCTTCTGGTTCCTCTTCGTAGGACAAATCTTCGTGAATTGTAAGTAACGGATAACTAATGACATGGAGTGGATGATAATTATATCCTCTTAAAGAGGATACATGAAAAACGTTATGAACGTGAGAGAGTTGAGGCGGTAAAGCCAGTCGATATGACACTTCTCCAATTCTTTCAAGGATTTCAAACGGACCGATGAAACGGGGACTAAGCTTCCCTTTAATTCCAAATCTACGAACTCCGCGCCAAGGTGATACCTTTAAGAATACGTGGTCACCAATTTTAAATTCGAGGGGTCGTCTATCTTGATCTGCATAGCTCTTTTGTCTACTCTGAGCTTCTTTCAGTTTTTCTCGGGCCATAGTGACTTTTTCATTTGTAATCTGAACTAATTCTGGCCCTTCAATAATCTTTTCTCCGACTTCATCCCAGCATAATGGTGCGTGACATTTCCGACCATACAAAAGCTCAAAAGGTGCCATGCCAATACTTGCTTGCCAACTATTGTTGTAAGCGAACTCAACAACACATAGATATTCATCCTAGTTTCCAGACCATTCAAGTGCATATGCTCGGAGCATGTCTTCCAAGGTCTGAATCGTGCGTTCTGACTGCCCATCTGTTTGTGGATGGAAAGCCGTACTAAACTTCAGTCGTGTACCCCAAGCTGCCTGAAAACCTTTCCAAAATCGTGAGGTGAAACGTGGGTCTCTATCGAAAACAATGGAAGATGGTGTGCCATGGAGTCGAATAATTTCTTGAAGAAATATTTCGAATAACTTATTAACCGAAAATCCTTGCTGAATTGGTAGAAAATGTGCTGACTTTGATAATCTATCAACCACAACCCATACAACATCATTCTTCTTGAATGTCTTAGGTAAGCCAGTAACAAAATCCATTGTGATCTCATCCCACTTCCATACGGGAATATCCAATGGCTGCAACAGACCGCTTGCTCGTTTGTGTTCAATTTTCACTTGTTGGCAAGTGAGGCATTTACTTACGTATCGAGCAACGTCTTCCTTCATGCCATTCCACCAGAAGTTCTGTCTTAAATCTCTATACATCTTGGTAGATCCTGGGTGAATCGAAAATGGTGAGCTGTGAGCTTCGGCTAACAATGACTCACGAAGGGTGGAGTCATCGGGTACACAAAGTCTTTTGCCGCACCAAATCACCCCCTGATGGTCTATATTAAATTCAGAGTGCTTACCCACCTCGAGATTTTGCACAATTGCCCAAAGTTCTCCATCTTGCTTTTGTGCATCTTTGATCCGGGATATGAGGTCGGGTTCAATGTGCATTCTAGCTAGATATCCATCAGATTTACTAAACTGAAGCCAAATGTTCATCCTTTCAAGATCCCTCCTAATATGAGGTTGAATTTGTAGGCAAGATATAGTCCCGGAATTCTTTCGGCTTAATGCGTCAGCTACAACATTGGCTTTGCCTGGATGGTATTGAATATTTGCGTCATAATCTTTTAAAAGTTCTAACCACCTTCTTTGCCTCATATTTAGCTCCTTCTGTGTAAATATATACTTGAGGCTCTTGTGGTCGGTAAAGATGTCACAACTTTCACCATACAGATAGTGTCGCCAAATCTTAAGTACAAAGACGACTGCGGCTAGTTCTAAATCATGTGTAGGATAGTTAACTTCATAAGGCTTCAACTGACGGGAGGCATAAGCGATAACCTTCCCATGTTGCATTAGCACACAACCTAATCCTTTCTTTGAGGCATCACTGTAGACTTGGTAACCTCCTGATCCAGAAGGGAGAGCGAGTATCGGAGAGGATACGAGTCGTTTCTTTAATTCTTCAAAGCTTTTCTCTTGTTCCTCATTCCATGAGTACTTCACCCCTTTCCTTAGGAGTTTTGTGAGTGGTAAAGCAATTACCGAGAATCTTTCAACAAATCTTCGGTAATAGCCAGCAAGACCCAAGAAACTTCGTATTTCGGTAACAGAAGTGGGTCTTGGCCATTTTGTAATAGCTTCAACCTTTGTTAGGTCTACCATAATTCCCTCTGCTGATATGACATGACCTAGAAATGACACTTGGCTAAGCCAAAAGTCACATTTGGAAAACTTCGCGTACAACTTCTCATGCCGCAAGGTTCCAAGTACTACATGTAGATGTGCTTCATGCTCTTCGCGACTCTTAGAATACACCAGAATGTCATAAAGACAATAACGAATTTGTATAGGAATTGGTGAAATACGCGATTCATCAAATCCATAAAGACTTCGGGTGCATTAGTTAGCCCAAAGGGCATAACCAAAAATTCGTAATGACCATATCGAGTACGAAAAGCGGTCTTGGGAACATCATCATTCTTGACCTTTAGCTGATGGTACCCAGACCTCAGGTCGATGTTTGAGAAGAACTGAGCCCCCTGAAGTTGATCAAAGAGATCATCAATGCGAGGCAGAGGATACTGATTACGAATATTAATCTTGTTCAGCTCTCGGTACTCAATACATAAACGCATACTACCGTCTTTCTTCTTCACAAATAAGACCGGAACACCCTAAGGTGAAACACTGGGTCTTATGAATCCTAAATCTAACAATTCTTGCAATTGTTCCTTCAAATCCTTCAGTTCCATCAGGGCCATACGGTATGGAGCTTTAGAAATAGGTTCGGCACCAGGGATCAAGTCGATGGTGAATTCTAACTGACGGTCGGGTGGTAATCCTGGGAGTTCATCCGGAAATACATCAGGATATTCACGAACAACGGAGTGGCTATCGATACTCTTAACACTAGCAGAAGTATCCTTAATCGATGCTAGGAATCCAGCACAGCCGTTTGATATGGATTTTCGAGCCTTGAGCGCAGAGATAATTTTAAGAGATTTATGAGCTTGAGTTCCCTGATATATAATATCAGGATGATGAAGATCACCGAAAATAACACGGCGAGAATGACAATCTATAGTTACACGATGTCTAGACAACCAATCTATTCCTAGAATAACATCAAAGTCACACATATGTATTGGAAATAGGTCTGCCTTACACACAATAGATTCAATACGGATCGGACAATCCTTATATACGTAAGTGATTACGGATGAATTTTCCATGGGGGTAGAAATGGTTAAGGTATGATTTAAGGGAGTTGGTCTTATCGGAAGGTACTTAGTAAACGAGTGGGATACTAAAAAATGGGTCGCTCCTGTATCGAATAACACATAGATACTACGTTCACCAATCTGAAGGGTTCCAGATACAGTACCTGGAGCATTAGCAGTGTCAGTAGCAGAAAGTGCGAAAACTCTTCCTCCAACATTGGGATGATGATTCTTCTTAGTATCTTTATTAGGACATTCCTTGATCATGTGTCCAGTTTGGCCACATCTAAAGCATGCTCCTGTACTTCGGTGACATACGCCCTGATGTCTCTTACCACAAGTATTACATAGAGGATATGTAATCTGATTCAGTGGTTGAGTTCTAATAGGTTCTGCATACAACTGAATCTGGTTTTGAGCAGGCCTCGGGTTTTGAAGTCTAGGTTGCCATGGACGTGCCTGATTTCCAAAGTTTTGATTTCCTTGCACTTTGCGATGTTGATGTTGTGGCGTAGTGGATGATTGGCCGATTTCCTGCTTAAATTGGCCTTCTCTATTTCTCTTCTTATTATCCCCAGTTCGGGATAAAAATTCTTTCCTTTCGAACTCAAAAAGTTTTGATTACATCAGCAACTTCGGTGATATCCTTAAATTTCATGTACATGATCGACTTCCGAATTCGATCATTAACTGCCCACTTGCATTTTTCTGCCTGGACTTCTGCTGATCCTGCAACATCTCATACAATACTAGCCAACCTTGAAAATCGAGTAATGAACTCAGAGGCTGGTTCATCACTCCCCTGTCGAATCACTGCATACTCCCTGATATAAGCTTCTTTATCAGCGGTCGAAAAATACTTGTCGTAAAAGATATTACGAAAGTCGACCCATGAAAGATTAGTGTCAAAATCATCCCCTCCTTTGACTTGCTTATATCCTTCCCACCAAGTTTGTGCGTCATCTTCAAATTTGTATGTAGTCAGTCTAACTCTGTATTGTTTCGGAACTCCAAGAACTCCGAAGATCTTTTCAACGTGAGCTATCCAGTTTCTTGCTTCGACTGGATTAGTAGCGTGACTAAAGGATTTCGGCTTTTGTTTTTGTAATTTACTAATCCATATGTCTATACTATAAGTAATATTGTTCGTGGTATTCTCACGAGTTTCACCACCAGAGGTTGGATTAGTGTTAGTGCGTTCTGGATGACTAGTTTGTTGAATAACAGCCTCAGCTGTTTGAACAACAAGGTTTGGAAGCAACCCAGCAACAGCCTGGTTGATAGCATTTATTATGTTTGGATCAACTGGAGTCTCATTCGAAGAAGTGTTGTTACGTTCATGGTTAGTACGAGTACTCCTACATGGCGGACGACGAGGAGGCATCTATAAGAATAGACATAGGAGTTAAACCAAATAAGAGATCAAGTTGAATCCTATCATAGATATCTACCCATTCCTCACAGGTCTTAATTACTATCTTCAAGTTTTCTACAGGAAAGAACCTTTGCTCTGATACCATAGCTGTAACACCCCAACCCGGAAGGGCTGACGTGTCACAATAACGGTAGCATAAACAAAAAGTCATAATTCCATTTATTTATTTGATAAGGATACAACCACACGACCATTAAAATTAAGATTAATAGACAAGCGGAGACATTCGACTTAATTAACTAACATTTTCAGATTTATTCCTAGGCTTTATTCTTCTCTCTTTTCCCCTCCCAAAGTAACCTGTGGACCTGTATATACAAAAAAGTTTACGGAATGAGCCGAATGCTCAGTACGGAATTATAGGCTCAAATAACAAATAACGCTTTATATGAAATCTTATCCGGATGGAACTTTATGCGAAAATGATATGATGCAAGAACATAATTTCATAATCATATCTTACGGATGTACCTATGAGCAAACTTATAACGTGACAATACACAGGTAGCTACTCCTGCATAATTATCACATGAGATGGCGAATTGGCATACCCGTTATCCACCTCCTTATACTTAAATCCTAGGATTGATCCATACGCCTCCTAATAGCCTTATGTACCACACTTGTACTTAAGAGACGCCGTGAACTGATCTCTCCGTCACGGTTGGAGCACATGATGTCGATGCCGCAACAACATGCTCGTGGGACTATCGCATGACATATATTGGAACATGCGATAATGAGTACAACTAACATAATACTATCGCATGACATGAAAACTAAATCAAAAGTTATGATTAGAATAGGAATCAAACGGACTGTCAAATGAATCGATAATCAAAGACGTGATGAGGTTGAAAAGATATACGAATTCAACGGGTTTATAACAATTGAATATCAAACAACCAGAAGTGGGGTAAGGATCCATACCTTAATAACTCCGAAGTGAAGCTACCTTGTGCTAATATTTTAGATTTATACGGGCAGAGTTTAGACTACTGATTAATCTTTTAACCTAATTTAAATAACATGCACACAAACTAGGTTAGTAACTTAATACAGCATTTACGTCAATTCACGAGATTAAACCCTCACAATGATTAACGAGTGCAATACTTAACAATTCAATCGGATTCACAACGAATAACAGAGCATAGTCCGAATTCGAACAGCACTCAAATATTCAAGTTGAAATCACGACGAATAATCAAAGTAGAAGCTCAATTTGAGCAGCACTCAGACAATCGTTGGATAGTTATAATCGATCGGACGTTGAATCGTAATAGCGATCGAGTTATTACCCTGATTGTGGCAGCGTTTCGAGGTGTGGTTGTGTTAATTGTGTTAAACAGAGCATAACTCCGTCTAATTTCCGACTTTGTTCGTCGTTTAAGTGCCCATAATCAAGTGCCAATGTTCTGCTATTTATACACGAAAATTGACATGCCTACCTACCTGCTTGACATGCCTACCTACCTGCTTGATTGACATGCCTACCTACCTGATTGACATGCCTACCTACCTGCTTGATTGACATGCCTACCTACCTGCTTGACATGCCTACCTACCTGCTTGACATGCTTGGGTGTCTTAATTAGGGTTTTCTAGTCGTTAATTTATAAATTACTATTATTCTTTTTATTTCTAGAATAATGATTTTAAATTTACGGGCATTACACACTTATGGAACTCTAAATAGGCTGTTATGATTACCGGTTACTAGACTCCTTCACAGGTTTTCCAGGTTCACAAAAGTTCCCTAATATGATTCACTCCGTCACGGGTTATAAACCTAGGATAAGTTAGGAATTTTAGTTTAACTTGTTAGACAACTATCACTACGGAAACTAGTTCAGACTCCTCATAGATATCCTACCTAGCAATTTAATGACAAAGACCTAACAATAATTTCGCACCTCACAGCTATTGAAATTAGTAGAACACCTTAACTTATTAAATTACCAATTATTAATTCGAAGGTGTATTGGCTAATTAACCCTACAACAACAACAACAACCATACCCTGTATAATCCCACCTATAGCGAAACTATTGATAGGGTCTGGGGAGGGTTGGATGTAGGAAAGCCTTACATCTACCCCAGGGGATAGAGAGGCTGCTTCCAGTGAGACCCCCGGCTCCAAAAAACCATAACCAAGACATAAGCTTCTGGAAAAACATATATAAGCACACAACTACAAAAAAATGTGGAAAAGAAAAATAATAAAAATAAACACATAAATAAATAAGTAGTTGTTAGTAAAACTACGACGCCGGGAATAAGTGACAACTTATAGATAGCTATATCACACCTCATAGAAAATGAAAAAAATTAAACTCATAAGACAAGAACCTACACCAAAAACCATGCCAAACTCCTAAAAGTCCTTAACCTTAATCCTACATCTCCACGAAGTTCTATCCTCGACCATGTCCTCGAAGAGGTGCAAATCTAGCAAATCTTGCCTAATCCGCTCATCCCAAGTCATTTTCGGCCTACCTCTACTCCTCCTTCCATCTACGGTGAGTGTTTCAACTATTCTAATCGGGTCTGTTATCTGCCTTCTCCTAACATGCCTAAACCATCTCAATCTTCCCTCCCTTATTTTGTCTGAAATACAAGCAACTCCTAAGGATTATAAAATTAATTTATAACCTAGCATGAATCTATTCCGTGATATAGACACACACCAAGAATGACACGAAGCAACAAAAGATAATAAAACAACTTAAAGCATGCATATACATTAAACCGTTAAACCAAACTGACTGCTTTTATAAACAATCCATAAATAACTAATTAAACATAAGAAAAATCATAACTTTATAAATCCATCATCACAGTCTAGGCAGTAATAAAGAAATTAGCCAAGCATACTCATGAAAAACATAAACAACCGAGTAATTTTAAGTGCAAAAAACATGATTGGACAATTAAGAAACAAAGCTGAAGAACCCGAATTATGCAAAGATGACCCAAACAAACTCCTTAGCTGTTGGTCCCTGATCTGTTGGGATCTTCTTGTTGATGAATGTAGCAATATGATTACTGTGCGGAATCCAGTAAATCATGTACAGATACAGATAGACATATGAATTCCATTCAAACCAGTCTGCAATTCAATAGATTGATGTGACAAATTACAACTCCGTATGATCACAGACTATTCTCTTAGTTCAGCTCTCTAAGTTGCCAAAAGGTTCAAAAATCCTAAATGAGCTAACTGAACTAGTATTTATAGGCTCATCAGGATAGACTAAAGTGCTGTCCGATCGGTTAGGCTAACCGATCGGTTGGGCCACTCGATCGAACAGCCTGTTCGATCGACTTGGCTGTCCGATTGGCTAGGCCAGCCGATCGGCTTACAATGTAGCACTTTTTACAATGATAATCCGTATCCTGATGCCTTATACATATAATCTATACAACTATACAAAATGAAGACTTCATGCTGACGGAAGCTACAGACGTCGTGCACTAACAGACTCCCCCTCGGATGTAGCTGTAGTTCCTTCCAGCAAAGTCTTGATCACTTCCTGTTGCGTCTTCTATCTCGTGCCTTTTGTCTTCTCTTTTCCTCCCGTTCGGCTAACATTCTTCTTCTTTTGTGTCTGCCTTCTGTCATCCACCAATTTCTATATTCAGGATCACCATCTCGTTTCCTGTCCCACTTAGGGATCTTGTTCTCTTCAGATTCTATTGGTGTTTGATCAGTTGGAGGCACGAACCCAAGATTTCTTCTTCCTCTCTCAGCAGCTTTTCTTTGAATTTCCTTTGATCTTAAACTTCTTTTGTAAGCTTTCAGAAATTCATCAACCTCTAGCTCTCTCCACGAGGTCTTCCAGTTCTTTCCAGAGTTGATCTCTTTCGCAAAACAAACATCAACTACACTCTGGTACTGCTGAGCTATTGCTTTGTCTTTCTTGTCATAGACTATCTTGTTGACAAACAAGCAGTCTATATCTTTCTTCGAACAATTTACCAGCCACATAGGATCCAGAATACAGATTCTCCGAGCTTCACCAGTGGCTTTGTCATACAAAGAGATCACAGCTTCGGCTGTAGAAGGATTGTAAAGCCATGCTTGAAACAGATCATAGAAATCTTGTTATATTTCCCTCAGAGGCATGCTCTTTAAACACTTTGGCGGCTTCACATCAAGAGTAACATCCTTCTCTCCTTTCTCCGTGTACTTCACGATTCGTTTAGGAAACTGTGGTTTCCAATCTGGATAATTTATCTTTGCTTGATACTTGATGTAATTCCACAGTTTCTGATCTCTTTGTTTTACCTCAGGACCATAGTAGAACCGCTTGATATTCTTTGTAACCACCAGTTCGTCTACGTCCCACCAGGGTAAGGTAGCAATATCAGAAATACATCTGAAGTATTGTACACCCTGTTCCCTCCGAATTGCATAGACATTTAAGTCCTCCAGATAACCCCAAGAAAGAATATCCCCCCAAGACAAATCTTTATCGTGAGTAAAATACTGTAGAGCTCTGAGAGGTTTCCTTTCTTTAGGCATAGTTCTGAACCATTTCTTCTTTTCTTCAGCAGAAATTTCCCTTGGAATCGGTTCAGGCATATCTGCAGAAGCAACTCTTTCTTCAATTTTTCTTCTTAACACATCTGCATTCATATCTTCAAACAACTCTGTGAATGTTGGGAATGGCATGTCTTCCCCTTCATAGTGAAAATCCATTCTTTCTTCCTCTGAATCCGAATCAGTCTCAATAACCACATTATCATAACAATCAGCCTCAAGAGGAAATTGTGGCTCAAAATCTTTAGCTGGAGACTCTGGGATTTCATCTTCAATGTCAAATTTGAACTTCCCATCTTCCAACCCCAACTCTTCAAGCATCTCAGCTCTTGTTCTTATAATCTCTACCTCTCCTTGATGATATCCAGACAAAGAAATAAAGGTAGGATTAGAAAGATGTACCTGATCATCTGATTGTTTTCCAGAAGATGACGCTTCACACTCTACATCATCATTCTGTTCATTCACTTCATCGTTCATCAGATCATTCACCTTTTCTTGTACAGACAGATCATTGATTAAAAGACCAAACGTACCTTGATCATCATCATCATCAGGTTTATCATTTTTATCTGACTTATCGCCTGTTCCATCATCTTCATCATCATCTTCATCTTCTCCTTCATCATCACCAAATAGTATGTCACTATCATCAGAATCTTCAACAACTTCACCACGAGCAATTTTCCCTTTCTTCTTCAAATCAAAGAACCTTAATAACTTGGCAGTTTCTTTCCCGTTGTAGGGCACTCGATAAGCATCACCGACCAACACAAACTTGTCGGTAGTATACTCTAATAGCAATACCTCTCTTGCTCTTCTCCTTCTTTGCATAACTTGAACATCCCTCAGGACATTCTCCAGAATAACAGGCTCTACAGGTTCACCAACCATTAAAAACTCTGGTTCATGAACTACTTCATTCTCAGCTTCCATCATTACCTCATCATTTTCTGCAACTTGTTGAACGTCAACCATTTCAGCGTCTGGTTGAGAAGACGATCCTCCTATTTCAAGTTGATTCTGAGAAGTACCAACAATTTCAACTTCTTCAGCTACACCTTTATTTCTTAGGTTAGCTTCTTCAGCAATTTGTCGTTCTCGTTCTTGCCTTCTTTCATTAGCCTTTATAATATCAACTTGATCAAATGCCTCATGAATGTTTACCTTTAGATGAGCTTCAATCACAACAGTTAGCATTTCAAGTTGTTGATCTTTCATTACCTTGTCGGCTTTCATCGCCTGCATTTCAAGTTTCATTGCTTTCATTTCGTTTGATGATGCTTCATTCATTTCATTCAAAAGCTGATTCAACGTCTGATTGATGTTCTGCAGATCTTTCACTTTGGCATTCAACACACCTATTTCATCTGTCAAAGTGCTCACAACTTCAGCATTGTCTTTGATATCTTCTTTCATTTCTTTTATTTTCTTATCTTTTGTAACCAATGTATCAACCATGTCGTTGTGTAGTTCCACCAGTTCATCAATCTTTTTCTTTAATTTGATTCGCTCAGCTTCATTTTCTGCTTTCTCTTTCTCCAAGGCTTTAACCTTTTCACCCAACTCTTTTATCATCTGATCATGAAACAAATCTCCTTCTCCCTCTGGCATATCTGCAAAGAAATCCCCAGTAGCACCACCAAAACTTTCAAAATCTAGATTGAAATCATCTGTCTTCGGTTGTGATGATTCAGGAATGTCATGAAGATCAGATGTTTGGCTTGCAAATTTGACTCCAGTTATCTCTACATAGTCATCATTTGCAGTTCGAGTTTCTTTTGGAATTTCAGTTGTTGGAGTTTCTTTTGGTATTTCAACTGCAGGACTCTTTTCGACATTGTCCTGTTTCTTCTTTCCTTCCCTCTCTTTTTGAGATTCTGCAGTCTGCTTCTTTGCTCTAACATTTCTTGGAATATTACCAGCAGGAGCAGCTTTTCGCTTCTTTCTATTTTTCTGGGACTCTTCAGGATTATATGGTGAATCTTTAGCATCCGAATCCTTTCTTTTCTTTAACGGCCTTTTCTTCAATTGCACTTTCCCTTTTCCTACTGTTTCTGCAACCAATTCAGATTGAGTTTCTTCTGAATCCTCATCACTGGAACTCTTTCGAGTTTCATCTTCTTGAACACTTGACTTTTGAGCTTGTTTGGAAGCAGCTTCTTCATGCCTTTTGAAGTAACTTTCCAATGTTTCATTTATATCAGCACCCTGGTCTATCACATCTCTGGGTTCAATGACAAGCTCATCAACCAACCTTCTCTGTGGTTCTTCAGAAGACCCTGCAAAAACAATCATTGAAAGACAAAATTAGAAATGATTTTAAGAAAATGATCTAAGTGTCATAGTACTCCCCCTATCACTATACCCTTTTCTGTTTCTTTGACAACAACCACAGGGGTCGACTTCGGTGTTCTCTACCTTTTTCCATCCTTAACACACCACCATCTAGTCTTCTTTTCAATCATACTGTTCATCTCATTATCTTCATTATCTGAGCTACTGTTGTCATGCCTCCATTTGTCATTCTCTGGAGCAACATAGGCTTTATCTTTCATAGCACAGATCAAATCTTTTGTCTTTGTATCTTTATCCTTTGTGACTCTTAGAATAGCAGTTTTATTTACTTCACTCATCTCCATGATATCATTGCTATCCTTCGGTAAATCCTTGACTTTATCATTTAAGATCATCATTATGAATCTTGGATACATGATGTATTTATCTTTTCCAGCTTGACAGTTTTCTTTCAAAAACTCAAAAATCACTTGTGAAATGTTGTATTTCCTGTTCAACACAAGACTCACAACGATGTTCATGATGTAGTCAGATACTTCATCATAAGCTCCCTTTCTGTGAGATAAGGAGTGTACTAAACAGTGCATCAAGTATCTGTATGGCTTTGAGAAACTCCTTTTGAACATCTTTCCATTTATGTGGGATGTAAACCCCAATCTACGCCACAAACCTTTAGCAAGACGTTCTGACATGATTGTTGGATCATTGTCAGAATCTTGTAATTCAAGAACCCTCCTAACGTCCTCAACTACAAATACTACCTCAACATCTATATCTTTATCGTTTTCATCTTTCTTCCTCACAACTGCATGTATGGTTTTGTCTGCTTCATCATACCTTGCAGTATTCCAAAATGCTCTGACATGAGATTCATATACAATTGTTTTGTCAGATAGTGCCTTAGCAATTCTACTATCTCTTAAAAATTCAGCCATTTTTTCTGCTGCAGTTCCTGTTGTGGACTCCGCATCTATTGCACAAGGTACATTGTGTCCCTTGTCAGCATCTTTTCCTCGTCCCTGTGAAAATATTTAATCATTAGATATAGAGACTCAAATTTGATATGGCTTGAAAAATTTTCTAACACTTGAAATTTTCAGAGTGACAGTATTGTGAATCGAATGGCCTGTTCGATCGAGTAGCATTTGCTGTTCGATCGGTTAGGAATGATGTTTTGAAAGAAATTTGCTGTTCGATCGAGTGGTCTGTTCGATCGATTAACAAATTCTGTCCGATCGGCTAGTAAATGCTATTCGATCGGTTAGCAAAGAAACTATGCAAGAAATCTAAGGT
This sequence comes from Helianthus annuus, assembly GCF_002127325.2. NCBI lineage: Eukaryota > Viridiplantae > Streptophyta > Magnoliopsida > Asterales > Asteraceae > Helianthus > Helianthus annuus. The sequence goes on from NC_035445.2 coordinate 131,730,189, forward strand.
CAGTGATTATAGCATGTCTACCATCAAATAATGTTATTCGATCGGTTAGAATAATGCTATTCGATCGATTAGCAAGCTGCTATTCGAACGGCTAACAAGATCCTGTTCGATCGGCTAGCAAGGTCCTGTTCGAACGGTTAGTAAAGCGCTGTTCGAATGACTAGCAAAGCGCTGTTCGATTAACTAGCAAAACCCTGTTCGATCGGCTAGCAAAATGCTGTTCGATCGACTAGCAAGCTACTACTCGAATGATGAACCATGTAAGACAAACCATGTGATATAATGTGATGCTGTTCGATCGGCTAGCATTTGCTGTTCGATCGGCTGGGCTAGCCGATCGGCTAGCAAATGACTGATCAGAACATTCATCAGATACACACTAACACTTAAAAATATCAAAGCATATCAGGCACATATTCCAAGGCAGAAAAACAAGAGATATTCAAAAACACTTGATTTATGGAATATGATGCTGTTCGATCGGCTGGGCTAGCCGAACGACTAGCATCATCTTCATCATGAAGAACACTCAAGAATCATGAAGAACAACCTATCTGATATGAACAAATTGAACACAGATTCACAATCTATATGTTATCGACATCAAAACCCTATGTTCATTTTTATCTAAAACGTTCTAAAACATCTTCAAATCTTCAATCAAAGTTCCGACTGACGTCATTCTTAAACTCAGATCTAACATTTTTTAACAAAATTTTGCAAAAACAAAGACGGTGAACCTGTAGATCTATTAATTGCGATCAAGACCATGCTCTTAGATTTGTCTAACACTTCCTAGATTTTTCCTAATCTTGATTCTAAGAACCGACAGACATAGGACTTAAAAACTGTCCTAAATCTTGAATAACAACAATGATTTGAAGTTGGAATAACATACCTTTGCCATTTGTAGTGATGAGCAAACCAACAAAACAAATTTGAAGTGCAAAGGAATCAAAGATCTTCAAACAAAAGGATCGGCTAGGAGATAGTTGACTGTTCGAACGAGAAAGAAAAAGTTTTCTAGAAGAACTGTCCTCCTATTTATAGGGGTGACCTGATCGAGTGGCCTATTCGATCGGCTGGGCTAGCCGATCGGCTAGCCTGTTCGATCCAAGGCACATCACCTCTTTCAATCGAATAGCTTTTGACCCTTTTCTCATTTTTTGAACCTTTTCACAATTTTATCAGTGATCGAGAAGTCCACTTAAGCATCTAGGTCCAAGTTAATGACCCTAGAAGCTTAATTTGTCTACCAAGTTCAACTTAATGACCTTGGTTGACTCGAAGCAAAACACACTGACTTATTTTTAATGAATTTTCTGAAAATTTTACAAGTTACAAATTAATGAACTCGTATTTTTGATATTTCAAACTCCCAGTTTGTGTTATGATTAGCTCCCAACCCGTCTTTTCAGCACAGGATCAACTTTCTGCATTTGCATCAGACTGTGAATCTGATGATAAACTTTCTACTTTGGTTTGTCTAAAAATAAAGCAGAAATGTAAAATATTTTTGAATTTTTTTAATGCAGGAGATATACTAAAAAGTAAACTGAAATATTAACAGAAATGAAAGATAATCTATTTACAAACATCTTTTTGGTGAACGTGTCAGGGAATCATATTAGTTTATCAGACAAGTTATCAGTACCGTTAAGCTTTAAATCATATACAGATTTAAACATTTTACCTAGATAGATTTTAAATTTTTCAACACAAATTTCAAGATATTCAGGATATGACTTAGATGTTTTAAGAACTTATCGCAATCATGTGTCCCACCTCTTGAATATACTCCCATATCCAGTATTCCAAATTTCTAATCTACAGATGAATATACTAAGATGATGTCTGTACATAATTTAGGGAATGCGAAAACTGAGGGATCTCAGGTCAGAACTTCCGTTCAGCAGAGAGATATCAGTTTCGACTTAGCAGTATGTCCCCTTTAGAGGATCTTTTCAGCTACAACAGATGATTATCAATTTTATTGTCTAATCACTGAGGGCTAGAATGCTATGTTTCAAGCATTTACTGCAAAGCATTATCCAGGGACTAGGTCAGAACTACCGTTCAGCAGAAGTCCCGAAATAATACCCCAGACATCATTTAGTAGAAACACCTAGTATTTTAGAATATGAAATCTTTCAAACGAGATTTCAGGGGTTACCTATATATCCAAGTAGTGTTCCCCACAGATCTTACAAGTTTATATTTTTATGTTTATATCCCGAATAAATCTACTAAATGTGTTTAAAATTTATCCTCATATCATCAGTAAGCTATTTAAATCTTTATACTTTACAAATCTTTAGCATACGATAACTGTCAAACTAATGTACTATCATTTTCCCTTTTTACACTAGCTCTTTTTCATTTTCAAATGTTTTTGATATTTTGAGATTTTATCACACTAGCTCTTTTTCATTTTCAAATGTTTTTGATATTTTGAGATTTTATCATGTTTTTGGCTTTTCTAAAAGAATATATTTACAAATATACCTATCTCCCCCTAAAGACCAAAACATGTAAAAAGTCGACAAACCATTGCAGATTGTTTATCATCATCATCTACAGTGGTTTCTGCATCAACGCTAACAATTCCATCCGACACTGAAAAGAGCATCATACCATTTAATTTCAAAAGATATTTAAAACGATTTCTGTTAAAAGCTTTGGTATGAAGATCAGCTTTTTGCTCATCAGTGTGGATTTTTTCGATTCGTATCAACTTTTTCTCGAAGCAATCGCGAATAAAGTGATGACGAATTTCTATATGTTTTGTTTTAGCGTGATGTACCGGATTTTTAGTTATGTTTATTGCGGCCTCGTTATCAACAAAAATAGGAGTGTTAAGAAACTGCAAACCGTAGTCGCGCATCTGTTGCTCTATCCACAGGATTTGAGAACAGCAGCTGCTTGCAGATACGTATTCTGCTTCACATGTGGATAGCGCCACAGATGTTTGTTTCTTGCATTGCCAGGTGACCAGGCGGGGTCCAAAGAACTGGCATCCTGCAGTTGTTGATTTGGCATTTTGTTTGCAGCATCCGAAATCCGAGTCAGAATACCCTTCGAGTGTAAAATCGCCTTTTCTAGGATACCATAACCCCAACGAAGGAGTTCCTTTCAGGTAACGTAGTATCCTTTTCACAATGACCAAGTGCGATGCTCTAGGGTTAGATTGAAATCTTGCTGCGAGGCACGTTGGGTACATAATGTCGGGCCGTGAAGCAGTTAGATACATCAAGGAACCAATCATGGATCTATATAATCTTTCGTCTGCCCTGTCTCCGGTGAGATCTGGGTTAATCCCATGATTTGTTGCTAGTGGGGTTGCAGCAGGTGAAGAGTCTGACATTCCAAATTTCTCTAGAATATCATGGACGTACTTCGTCTGGTGTATAAAAATTCCTTCAGGAAGTTGATCAACTTGTAGTCCCAAAAAGAATTTCATTTCCCCCATTGACGACATTTCGAATTTCTGCTTCATCACTTGCTCAAAATCTTTGCACAAATTTTCGTTGGTTGACCCGAAAATTATGTCATCTACATAAATCTGAACTATCAGCAAGTGACCGTCGACTATTTTTGTGAAGAGAGTAGCATCAATTGTTCCCCGGACGAAGTTATTGGCTAGCAAATGCTGAGATAAGGTCTCATACCAGGCTCTCGGGGCCTGGTGCAAGCCGTATAATGCTTTATCCAAAAGGTACACTTTGTTTGAATGATGTGGATCGACAAACCCCGGCGGCTGTCCCACATATACTTCCTCTTTCACTTTGCCATAAAGGAAGGCCGACTTCACATCTAGCTGATAAACTTTAAAGTTCTTCCAGGATGCAAATGCTAGAAAGATCCTGATGGCTTCCAGTCTTGCTACAGGAGCATATACCTCGGTAAAATCAATCCCCTCCTGTTGACTGAAACCTTGAACGACGAGCCGAGCTTTGTTTCTGACTACTACTCCTATGTCGTCCCTCTTACACTTAAACACCCATTTGGTGTTGATTTTCCGATGACCTTCAGGTAGATCCACCAGCTTCCAAACATTCAACTTTTCAAATTGATTCAACTCTTCCTGCATCGCATTGACCCAGGAATCCTCAGTAAGTGCCTCTTTGTATGTGCGAGGTTCTATCTGCGAAATGAAACAACAAAGTGAGAATTCATCTTGTAAAGACTTTACTGAAGAATAAAAACTTGAAAGGCCCTGATCAAGTTGACGTCTGGTGCGAACTCCTGATTGCAAATCTCCTATGATCTGATCCTCTGGATGATATGAAAGAGTTCGCGGCATCACTTCATCTGGAACATCTACGTTTCCTTCCAGATTTGTAACATTCTGTTCTACATCCTGCTCACTGACTTGGTTTGTTTGACTTAATACCTGAATTTGCTCCCCCTCAAGGTCTGAATCACTATGATCAAACACTGGCATATTTTCAGCTTCTTGATTATCATTCACCACTGACTGATTACCAGGAGCAATTTCATCATCATGATTACCAGTATTGCTAGGACCTGCTTCATCGTCATTTGAAGTCTCACTTGGTCTTTTAGAATACTCTGCTGGAAATCTGAGTGTTGATTCATACTCACGAAAAACATCCAACTCATCAAAGAAATCTTCCTCCTCCTCAGATTCTTCTCTCATGTCAAACGATCCCCCAAAGTCTGTCATAATTATAACGCCATGAATCACCTGGATTTTGAGGCGGCATAGTATATCCCTGACATTCAACATTTGCTGCTTCAATAATACGCTTTTCACTTGGAACAAAGACTCGCCGTGTAGGACCTGAATATCCAACAAAGATTCCTTCAAAGCTCTTTGTACCAAACTTCCCATTGGGCTCTATTACCGTGCAGGGTGACCCAAACGGCTCTAGATACTTCAGATTTGGCTTGCGTTTATTGATCAGCTCAAAACATGTCTTGTTGAACTTTTTCACAGTAAGAACTCTGTTGAAAGTATAGCATGCAGCAGAAACAGCTTCTCCCCAAAAATTAATTGGTAGTTTGGAATCTGCAAGCATTGTTCTGGCTGTCTTGATTAGCGTCCGGTTTTTGCGTTCTGCAACTCCATTTTGCTGAGGAGTGTATGGAGCACTATACTCATGCAGTATACCTCTTTCATCACAGTATTCCTCCATCTTACTGTTTTTGAACTCAGCACCATTGTCACTTCGAATTTTACATATCGGTCTTTGGTACAGGTTCTCAATCTTCTTAAACAGTACCACTAAACTATCAAAGGTTTCGTCTTTTGTTTTCAAAAACATGACCCATGAAAATCTGGAGTAATCATCAGTCACAACCAGGCAGTAGGAATCTCCTGTTATAGTTTTGACATTCACTGGACCAAACAAATCCATATGAAGTCGTTCCAATGGCCTTGAAACTTAATTAACTTGCTTTGAGGGATGAGACTTTTTCTTTTGTTTGCCTCTGACACAGCTTATGCATTCCCCCTCCAGATGAAAACCTTTAATGTTTACTCCTAGTACTAGATCGTTATGCACTAGATGATTCATTTTCCTCAGATGAATGTGCCCCATCTTTCGATGCCATAAACGAGATTCTTTCTCTGTTGCTTTGGACACAAAACAATGAGCCTGACCCGTGGTAGTCGTAGCAACACTCATGTCCAATACGTACAGATCATTGACCCTTGGTGCCCTCATGATGATCCATTCCTCGGGTATCACAAATCCAGGTTTTAAGTTCAAACATTCTTTGTCGGTGAAATGAGTAGTGTACTTCCTGTCACAAATCTGTGAAATACTAAGTAGATTGTTCTCCAACTCAGCGATGTAGTTAACTCTTTCAAACGTTATAACACCGTTCGATAACGTTCCTTCACCTATGATCCTTCCTCCTTGATTTCCCGCAAAACCCACATAACCACCATTTATGTTATTTACATCATACAGTAATGCGGTCTTCCCTGTCATATGCCTTAACGTTCCACTATCCATAATCCACCTGGATACTAGTTGAGGAAGATCCTGCACATTTAACAAATCATCATTTAAACAACTTTCAAGAAAGATGCCGATTCATGCTTCGCAATCCAGGAAGCTCCGGCAATTCAACTTGTTTAGTCAAACATGGTGTCCACCCAGGCCTCAGCAGCCTTAGGTGCAACCGTGACTTTTGCAACTTGAATTTTGAAATTCTTAGACTTGAGAGGTGGAAAGTTTGCATCATAATCAACCGTAATTGATTCTTCAGCATTTTTCACCTCAGAAGTTGAGACTTTCTTCTCAAATTTTGGTACGACTTTAGGTTTCCACACTTGTTGAGTTTCTGTGACCCGCTTATAAAATTTATCATGTTTAGGTACCAACTTCTTTACGGGTTTAGTTTGTTCTTTCAAGTTGTTAGTTTGAATAATTTTCTTCTCAACAACTTTCTTCTCAACATACATTGGTGCTTTACCCTTTTTGTCATCTTTCTTTTGTTGAACCTTCACAACTTCAGTCTTAGGCTTCACATATGTACACTTTCGTGCAATATGACCAACCTGATCACATTTAAAGCAAGTACGAGTATCAACTACTCGACTTGTGCCTTCAGACTGAGCTTGTGAAGCTTTCTTCTCAAAAAATTCTTTGTTAGACTTTGAAAAGATTTTCTGTTCTTCCTCAGCAAGTGAACTTGAACTGTTCACAAATGTTTTCTTTTCGACAAACTTTTTGTTTGGAACATATCTTTTCTGATATGATTTACCCCCCTGATAACCATCTGACCAGTTGTTTTTATTGTTAGCACTTGATGGATAGGCAGTTTTTTTTTTGTTAACCCTCTCTACCTTTCGACTCTGATTGTTTACTGCTGACAACTCGACTTCAACCAGTTTAAAAACGTTTGTCAATTTGTTCAGATTAACATTCTCTAATGGAAACTCAGAATCCGAAAACAACTTATCCGATCCTGACATCTTGTACATGACAAGATCAGATTCATCATGTAAGTTGCTTTTGGATTTTTGTTTCGGAATGTATTTGTCTAGAAAACATCCATCCTCCTCAGAAGTGTCACAATCCGGTTTAAGCACATTATCTACCACACTTTTCACCACATCATTTTGGACACCCTCGTCATTGGAAGACGTGAACGTGACATCAATGTTCTCAGGAAGTGTAACTTCATTTTCTTCCTCAATTTCCACCAAACTAGACTGCTTTTTCGTGTAGTTGTCTAAGATTGGCGGTGGAACTTTGTGAAACCCTACACCCGTTCCATCAGAAAACACATCCTCACCAGCTTTGTTTTTCCCTATAGGTTTGGGAACAATGTGCTGCAAAACAAAGCTAGCTGAGCTATAGCTGTTTAATTTTAACTGGATTCTTTCATTTTCAATTTCACTTTCTTGAACCTTAAGTTTTAATTTGGCGATTTCATCCAATTGTTTGTTGATTGTTTCCTCTTTTATTCTCAAAACAGCTCTTAAATGTTCATTTTCTTTAGTTGTTTTTCCATTTCGATCATCACTATCTTTAACAACACTTTTCAATTTTTCAAATTTTTCAAAAACTTGTCGACTTTCAAGAAAAATTTTATCATGTTCAGCTTTAATTTTCTTATTTTCAGTTGTTAATTCATTTATTTGTACAGTTGAATCCTTTAATTCTTTGTCACGATCAAGAATTTGATCTTCAAGTTTTCTAACATTAATTGTTAGATTCTTGATTTTCTCACCATTGAGATATGTGACAGTTGTACAAAAGTTGCATTGCTTGGTGCAACTTTTGCAATCAGCGTTGCTATTATTTTTGTTACCTGACACATTTGTTGACTTGGTTTGACTGACCTGATTCTTTGACTCAGAAACAGAAGTAGAATCTACCTCAAGTGCTTTTGCAGCTAGCACTTTGTCAGCCATGTCTTTTAAGTTTTCTGTTGTCAACTCCTGTGTAGTGTTGATCAGACCGGTATCAACTTTCACAATTTCTTCTTTCTCCTCTCTCTCTTTTTCTTCCTTTTCCTTTCTCTCTTTTTCTCTTTCTTCCTCGATCATTTTCGATGTTGGTGTTCCCCACCACTTGTGCTGCCAGTATTCATCCTCTTCTTTGTATTCCTGGATGATGGCTTCAATGTCTATCTTCTTGTCGTCAACTATAATGTTGCCATATTCATCAAGATAGCATTCTCTATCCGGATCCCATCTGTTTGCTCGTTTAGCCTCCAGGTAGACACTTGAAAGTCTGATGATTTTGGCTTCAGCAACCATCTTTCGATATTCGTACTTCTGTTCCTCTGTACGATTATCCTTCCATTGAATCGGTTCATTATGACTTGCCATAAATGCGTAACCCACAGCATCATCTTCGGGCAAGACTTCTTTACTCCAATCATATCCCTCATCATCATAAATCACGGCCAAAGCTCTGGATTTTCCTTCGTTATCTTCAGATTGCTTTAATCTTGGCGGTTCAGATTTATTCTGATGGTAGATAGCCTTCTTGTAGTAATCGTCACTGAACGGATTCTCAGATTCTTCAGCATATGCATTTCTGCATTCGCGTTTGAAGTGACCCTTCTGTTTACACTTGAAACACTTCACCTTGGATTTATCAAATCCTAATTTTGTTGAAGGACCGCCGATCGTTTTTCTCCCCGTAATCTCCATAAAGCGTTGTGCACGTCGAACTGCACTCGCCATCGCCCAACGGATATCGATCAGCTCCATCTCTTTGGGGTCTATCTGATCGTAGTCTTCTTTTGTCAGATTAGTATTCCCGATTTTGCCAGCTATCAATCCTTCATATGATTCTAGCACAGATGCTAGAAAGACCATTTGTTGCTTTACTGACTCTTCATCGAAGTTTTGTGCATTCTTCAGATCGATAGCAATATTGCATGAAAACTTTGAGTCAGAACGATTTGCAGAAGCAGTAGAAGTAGTTCCACTATGATAACCACTGTGGCTTTCATTGTTTGAACTGCTTTGACTTTCTTTAGGTGCTGGAGAGATGTTCTCAGCCGAAAATGCAGTTTTTGGTGACGAAGCTTTGGGCATCAAACTTTTGGGATAGTACAGATCTGGATTTTGCTGATATGAATGATTGACTTTGTATGTTTTCTTCAACTCTAGCTCATGGCTTTCCAGTCGTTCAATCACCACATCTGGTTTCAGCTCTTCCGGAGGAATAGTGTTTTTCAGCATCAATGCGTAATACCTCCAATCCATTTCATCTGGTAATGAATCGAATAGTTTATCAACAATTTCTTCATCAGGATAGTTGATATTATGGCGTGCAAGCTCCAATTTAAGATGACCAAAACGCTCGATCATTTTGCAGACAGATTCATTTTTAAAACAACTAAACATATCAAACTCCTTTTTAAGCAGTTTAGTTTTGTTCTTTAAGATTTCTTTGCTACCCAGACATTTCTTTCCCAGTTTATCCCATAAGTCTTTGGCGTTTGTGTAGCTTATTAGTGAGATAATATCTTCCCGGACAGATTGAAACAATAATGCTACGCATTTCTGTTCAGCAACAAACAGATCAATCTCTTCGGAGTTTCTTAACGCTTCACCATTGTTTTTACCCGCAGCATAACCGTTTTTCATGCTTTTCCAGCTGGGAAAAGCAAATGCCATCAGCCATTCTTCAAACTTTATTGCCCACCTAGTATAATCTTCAATAGCCATTAACTTTGGAGGTCGGTTAAAAGTTCCGAATGCGCTTTCGGACTCCCATGCTTCTTTCTTTTTCTCTTTTGTTTGGTTCGTGTTTGTATTGTTTGATGTAGAATCATCGTTTCCTGATCCTCCTGAACTTACTGTGAATCCATACATATCACTAAAAGGATTCATGAATATGTCGTCCATTTTGAATGTTCATGCAAAATTAGACAACAATTAGAAAAATTTTTGAATTTTAAAGAAATTTACACAAACACTTGGATCGAACAGGGTATTCGATCGAATGGCGTGTTCGATCGATTGGCTCGCTCGATCGGTTACCAATGAGATTTTTAGACAAACTGCTGTTCGATCGATCGACGTGTTCGATCGAATAGGAATTATTTTTCAAATATACAATTATCAACAATGCTGTTCGATCGATCTGCTCGTTCGATCGGATTACAATGATGATGTCAGCAACAACTTCTGAAATATCTGTGAACGGTTATTCCTCGCTAATTAATGACGTCAGCAAGTGAATGAATATGCTAATCAGTTCGACCGGCTGACATCAGCAAGTTCAAGCAGTTTTTCATTGAATTTGATCAATTTCAACACGAATTTGTTTGAATCTGATTATGAAACTTAGTAGGATTGTAATTTTTAAGATTTCGAACCGATTGATAGTAATTTTATCAAGTTTTATCCATGAAATCTATCTTAATTTTGAGTTTTTCGAGTTTTAAGATGAGAAAGATGAAGAACAGAAAGAAATTTCAGAAAGATAGTGAAAATCGGCTAGATTTCCGATGAAATCTATGTCAGAAACAAATTTCCGGTGAAATTTGTTCTACACGCTGCAACTTTGGCTTGAATTCAGTTGAATTTCTCTTCAAAACTTCATAAATAAATAAGTAGTTGTTAGTAAAACTACGACGCTGGGAATAAGTGATAACTTATAGATAGCTATATCACACCTCATAGAAAATGAAAAAAATTAAACTCATAAGACAAGAACCTACACCAAAAACCATGCCAAACTCCTAAAAGTCCATAACCTTAATCCTACATCTCCACGAAGTTCTATCCTCGACCATGTCCTCGAAGAGGTGCAAATCTAGCAAATCTTGCCTAATCCGCTCATCCCAAGTCATTTTCGGCCTACCTCTACTCCTCCTTCCATCTACGGTGAGTGTTTCAACTATTCTAATCGGGTCTGTTATCTGCCTTCTCCTAACATGCCTAAACCATCTCAATCTTCCCTCCCTTATTTTGTCTGAAATACAAGCAACTCCTAAGGATTATAAAATTAATTTATAACCTAGCATGAATCTATTCCGTGATATAGACACACACCAAGAATCACACGAAGCAACAAAAGATAATAAAACAACTTAAAGCATGCATATATATTAAACCGTTAAACCAAACTGACTGCTTTTATAAACAATCCATAAATAACTAATTAAACATAAGAAAAATCATAACTTTATAAATCCATCATCACAGTCTAGGCAGTAATAAAGAAATTAGCCAAGCATACTCATGAAAAACATAAACAACCGAGTAATTTTAAGTGCAAAAAACATGATTGGACAATTAAGAAACAAAGCTGAAGAACCCGAATTATGCAAAGATGACCCAAACAAACTCCTTAGCTGTTGGTCCCTGATCTGTTGGGATCTTCTTGTTGATGAATGTAGCAATATGATTACTGTGCGGAATCCAGTAAATCATGTACAGATACAGATAGACATATGAATTCCATTCAAACCAGTCTGCAATTCAATAGATTGATGTGACAAATTACAACTCCGTATGATCACAGACTATTCTCTTAGTTCAGCTCTCTAAGTTGCCAAAAGGTTCAAAAATCCTAAATGAGCTAACTGAACTAGTATTTATAGGCTCATCAGGATAGACTAAAGTGTTGTCCGATCGGTTAGGCTAACCGATCGGTTGGGCCACTCGATCGAACAGCCTGTTCGATCGACTGGGCTGTCCGATCGGCTAGGCCAGCCGATCGGCTTACAATGTAGCACTTTTTACAATGATAATCCGTATCCTATCCTGATGCCTTATACATATAATCTATACAACTATACAAAATGAAGACTTCATGCTGACGGAAGCTACAGACGTCGTGCACTAACATTAGCTTCCAATCTTCGAACCACAACTTCTAGTCTTCAGAACCGCTCAAAAAGGTGTAAACTTGCAACTGAATTCGTTTCCAATTGTTGTGAATTCGTGATTAGGGTTTTAATGGGGCTTAATGATGTTTATACATGGTTAAAAAAAGCATCCAAGTCCAAAAACAGTTCTTCCGCGACTCTTAACCCCTTCGCGGCACGCGAAGGGTGTACCCCATGTTCTTCGCGTCACGCGACGTGTAGAGTCAACCCGGTCAACATAAACGCCTTCGCGGCACGAGGAAACATACTCCAATCTTGTCGCGTGGCGCGACATGCTTCAAATTTTTTTTTCATTCGGTTTCAATTGTTGAGCTCCCGTTCACTTCCCGACACTTGGTTTTTGCATGATTTAACTCGTTTTCCTCTCTTTTCAGCTACTTTAATCAACCAAGGCCTGTAAAACGCAAACGGATCAAAAGTACGACTATTCTAAATAAAACTAATAATAACTAAACAAAATTTATACAAACTTTACCTGATAGATAGATGTGTTTTGCAATACATCATATACCCATTAGTTTGTTAAAAGATATATTTTGGGCCGGATTTTCAAATATATTTCTTTACTATTATAATTATTATATGATTTATAATACATCAACTATTATCAACAAAAAATGTACATTATATATATATGTAAGTTTTAACATAAATTAATAATAACTTTATAAATTATAATATTTATACACTTACAGGTATATACTTCAAAACATATAAAATATAAATACTTTTATCAAATACATATACAAAAAGAAAATTTATTTTTTCACATTATAAACATACTAAAATAAATCACTAATAGACAAAGGTTAATGAAAAATAAAATTATAAATTAAAAAAATTGGGTATATGATCGGGTAGATAGTTCGGGTAAACGGGTATGTGGTTTCGGGTAATCGAGTAGGGTATCACCTAATCTCATGCCCGACCCATATCCGCGAAAATTTTTAAAACTAATCCCATACCCGGCCTAATACCCGTCGGGTATCGGGTATACCCGTCCCATTTGTGTCGGGTTTCGGGTATACCCGTCGTGCTCGGGTATTTTTGCCATCCCTAAGTGCATGTCATGCAATCATGGTATGAGCAAAAGTGCCACTAAAGCATACATTAGTGGCATAACACCTAAATGCCACTACTAAAAGTGTGTGTTAACCAAATACAGCATACGTAAAGGGCCACTAAAAACATAAATTAATGGCATAAAAATTATATGCCACTTTTTTAAAAGTGTATGCCAACTTTTTGTTTGTAACTAGTGGGATTTCCCGCGCTCTGCAGCGGGATTTCCGTCAATATTGGTATGGTTTCTTAAAGTGTCGGCTCGGTTTATAGCAGTTAGAAGAAATACACCTAAAAGAATATTGACATGTTTTTTACATCGATCAAGAACTATAGAAACAAATAACGATACCAGTAGCGATGTTTTTCGGGTAGTGCATCAATTTCGTCACTAATTAAAAATACTATATTGCCAATACAACTTTATTTTCTGTTACTCTTATAATGACACGTCGAGAAAACATCAAAACGCATACGACACCAATACCGATATAGTTCTAACAATATTGTTTCGGTTCGTCACGTTAAAGAAAAAAAAGAATAAACTATATTTACCCATTTGATTAAAAGATTTATCGAATCGTAGATAAAAATAAACATGTAGCAATAGTGTACTCAAAATTTAATATTATGTTATTCAAATAACAAAAAAAGGTAAACGGTATAACTTTGTATAAAGAAACTCGACAATTTTTATCTTCGTGTCGAAAAAACCATGAAACCAAAATTTTATAACAATTATATTAAAAATAAGTATAAAATTCAATAGACACCATACAATTAACTTTAAAATATAATTAAAAAGAAAATGAAAATGAAAATACGTAAAATGGACAGATAAAGAAAATACTGTTTAAGTAATTGGAAAATGTTAGGATAGAAGAATGTTAACATAGTTTGAAGGTTATATTACTTAGATATGGTGTAGCCTTAACTTTATTTATTTATTTATTTATTTTCTCTCTGTTCCATTTAAAGATCTAGGTCGAAGAAATTAGGATTACGAGGGAGACTGAATGACTTAATCCTAATTAGTGAAACGGTTGGTTTGGTTGAATGGTGAAAGTTCAAGGATTGAAGTCCTGAAGCAAGTGAGATACTCCGTAATTGAAGAAAGGAATGGGCTTCAATTACTGAGACAATTCTTAGTGAATTATTTATGTTTATGTATTTAGTCATGATAATTGTTATGGATTTATTTCCCTATTGTTAGGAGTTTGAGGTAGCTTAGGAAACTAGCTAAGGTTGTGATAAATAGAGAAGGCAATGATTTCTCGAACTCTTGATTCCTTGTCACCGTTGCCATGGTGTTGTGTTCGCCTGAGTTGATAAATTCTACTGGTAAAAGGAGTGTCCAATGATACTCTACCAGTTGATAAGGACAGAATTAACAGAAGAATAATAATTCGGTAAATAATTGATCATTTAAATACAGCTTCCGTTGACGACTAACTAACAACTAATCGTTTAGCTACAATTGTACAAACTTACCTTTCAGTTAATAAACTCGTAACATATAGATCCATGGAGACACGTATTCAGGTGTGAAAGGACGTAGTCATGGTTTGTGTTTTGTTGATAACATATGAATGGATGGAGTTATTGTTGATACATATTTTGTGGACGCAACTCGGTTCGACGCGACTCGACGTGATTCGGTTTAAATCACGACATTCCTTCGTCGTGCACAACAACACTTGTTTAAGTGACTTGGGCATTGGGCCGAATCACAAGTCATCGAGCATGAAACCAAGTAGACGAAACAAACAGCTTGGGCCTCAAATGTTTGGGCCAAAGCCCAAGTCGACGAAACATGTATAATGTCGACGAAACATGTCTGTTTCGTCGACTGCCCTTTCTTTTCGTCGAGTCAATGCGTTTCGTCGAAGACCTGCTTCTGTTTCGCCGTACCTGATCCTATATAAAGAAGACTCAAGACAGAAACAGGTTAGAGGACACAAGTGTGAGAAAACACACACACACGAGAAAACTAGAGAGAGTTTGCAGAGTGTATTTGTAAATCTTGCATTGTAACTGTTTTCAAGTATTAATACATTGGTGTTAATCGTTGAGTCTCGTGTCTATCATTTACGTGTTCGATCTCGGTTTGCTATCTCGGTTGGATTCCGCACAACCGGGTTGGTTTGTACACAAGGATTAGGCGACTAGATCCTCCCCTAGCCGGACCTACAAGTGGTATCAGAGCCCTGGCTCTTCTCCTTGTTAAAACCGAGTGGTTTTCGGTTGTTTTTCGGGTTTTTGAAGTTTATGTTTTCTTGAAAATCTGTCTAAAACTTCAAAAATCTTTTGTATTTTGCTGTTAGTTCTTATAAAAACCATCTTTTTCTTCATAATCACATGTTAAACTTTGGTTTTTAGTGAAGTTTCAAGCAAAATTTTGTTTCGGAAATTTGTCGGTTCACCGGAAAACTCATAAGTTTACCGGAAAATTCAAATATTCTGGGTGTGTTGTTCATATATTCAGGAAATCTTCAAGGTGTTCTTGGATAATCATTGATTTTAAAATTAAAAGTAAAATTGGAAATTGAAATTGATTAAAATATTTGTATGCCATACTTGGTTGTTGAATTGAGCATGATTTGAGCCGAAAGTTGTGTCTGCTGTGTCAGTGAAGAGATAAGGTTTGAAAAAGTTTACCTGCCCTCACCTACTTGTCTGAATCGACTCTCGATGAAACAGGTTTGATTCGTCAAAAACAATCCTCGACGAAACAATTCTGATTCGTCTCCAATCTGTTTTGTCGCCTTCTGTTTCGTCGCCAATCTGTTTCGTCTTCAATCGTATACACTTAACTAAGTTTCGTCGCATACCAAATTCAGTTTCGTCGTTTACACTTAAAAAAAACTGTTTCGCCGATAATCAAACAACAACCACTTTCGTCGATAGCTTTGTTTCGTCGAACTTCTCCTGTTTCGTCGCTTAAACAAGAGTTTCTCTGTGTTTCGTCGTTCAGTAATCAGGTTCGTTGTGTATTGGGCCTCAAATTGAATTGGGCCGTTTCGTCGATAAGAAGCCCAACGGGGATTCTGTTTCGTCGACGAATCAGAGTTTGTTTCGTGAAGAGCATTTCGTCGCATTGTGGTCAAGTTTTAACAGAAAGGTTGCAAAAGTGTTTTAACTGTTTGTTTCAAGTTATTTGTTCAGGTATTCATTCTTAAATATTCAAAATGAACCCGGATTGGTGGGGTAATCCGTCTACCGGAGAAAGTAAGTATAGAAGCACAGGTTTGTCGCCATCGTGGGCTGAGTCTCCTGCACCCGCATCTTCGCAAGTGAATCCAGTTTCGACAGGTTAATGGGCATTTGTTTCAAATCAAACTCCAAGTATTCAAAGCATTCTCTTAAGCGAAAGCAAGACCGGAAGTCTAAATCGCCCACCGAAATTGATGCACATAAACGAATATCCAGGATGGGTAGATAGATTCCATACATACGTCCTTGGACAAAACACGGAATTGTGGTTACGTTTTACCACAGATTTCGATCAAGCTCTCGAGGTTGCCGCTTCAACTGCTGCTACATTTGCCGATCTTTCGGAAGATCAGAAAAAGGCATATGATTTAGAAAAGAAGGCATATGATATTCTAACCCAGGCGTTGAGCAAGGATATCTATCATCAATTTGTTAGCTTCAAAACAACAAAGCGATTATGGGATGCATTGAAGACGAGAGGCATGGGAAATGAAGCGACACGCCAATTGCGACACGACTTACTCAAGAAAGAGTTTGATGGCTTCACGTGAATGGAAAAAGAATCCTTGGACACGACTTACACAAGAAGATTATCAGCAGGTCGATAAGGAGGAAATGGATTTGATGGACATCAAATGGGCTTTCGCAAGTGCTGTAAGGCGGGCAAAGGATTTCATGGAAAGGACTGGGAGAACCAGCTTGGAAAGCAACAAAGACACCAAGTATGGGTTCGATAAGCAGTCTGTCAAGTGCTTCAACTGTGGCGAACGGGGTCACTTCAAGAGAGAGTGTACAAAGCCAGCTCAGCATGGGAACCAGAATCCATTCAGGAATCAAGGCAATCAAGGCAACCAACAGAATCAGAACAGGAATAACGAGCGTACGTTGATACCTGTTAACAACCCAAGTGAAGCAGGACCATCAAATACCAACCAGGCTCTTGTGGTACAAGTAGATGAAGGTTGTGATTGGTCAATTCAGTTGGGAAATGATATTCCAGATGGAACAACTTGTTTTGCTGAGGTTGTCAAGGATCTAAATCAAGCCAGTGGTGGAGAATCTTCCACCAATGGTGGTGAATCTTCTGAATATGAAGATAATTCTGGTTACAGTAGAAGCTCAAATGAGGAATCCTCAAACTCAGGTGATGATCATTTGGATGACACATCAAGTGTGTCAGTCGATGCAGATGTTGATGAGCTATTGGAAGAAGCTGTAGCAGGAAATCATAGAAGATCTATATTGGTGGATCAAGCTGCTTATTCTTCTTCTTCTCTTCATTCAGCCTTTATGGCTAATGCTGGCAGTTCATCAAGTCAGGTGTGTGTCGATGAACCTACTGTTGTTGATTGTGAGAATTGTGCTAGCTTAAGTATTAAATGTGCTGATTTGGATGCAAATATGTCTGAATTTCAAGGCAAACATGATGCTTTAAAAGCTAATTTGTTTGACTTGCAAAACAAACATGTTTCTTTGGATGCTAAGTGGTGTGATTTGCAAAGCAAACATGAGGCTTTGCAAAACAAGTATGATGTGACATTCATCCACAACCAAAAGTTGACAGTAGATCTTTCTAAATGCACAGAAGCCAACATGTTTTATGAAAACCATGAAAAGGAATTTAAATCGGTGATTGGAAAATTAATGAAAGATAAAACCGAGCTGACAAAAATGGTTTCAAGAAAACAAACTAACATAAATTTGTATATCAATCGCCTTGAGATAATGCAAAAAGAGATGATTTTTAAAACTGAAAGTGAGGCGATCCAGCTCAAGTTAGACAACTATTTAAGCTCTAGCTATGTGTTGGATCACATCATTGATGTTCAGAAAGAGAAAAGGGATGTCACAATCATTGGATATAAGAAACGTCCACCACCTGTGAGACACAATTATGATGCCATGCTTGATGAAGAGGATAGAACTTACTTTGAACCATCTGTTCCTTTAGACATTGAGGAATTTGCAACAGGACTTGGATACAAGAAGGAAGTATCATCAGATTCGGATGTATCAGCATATGCAAGTGTATCTTCTGCTGAACAGAATCAGGATCCTCCAATTATTATTGAGGATGTTGATTCTTCTGATGATGAATCCGATGATACTGAGTTAGCAAAGTCTGATGCGGTAATCAAAGAAGAGGACATACCTCTTGAGAATCATATTCTATGTGATCCTCCCGCAAAACCCGCTAAGACTTTTCCAATCGAGTCCATGTCTGCAAAAGAGTCTGAGAGTGTAAATTTGATGTACACTCTTGTTGGTGATGATAAAATTTATTCTGACAAATATTTTCCGATTAAGAATGTAAATCAACCTTTAATCAGTAAAGTTTTTGAAAATTCGACAAGTAAGTTTTTGGGAAAGTCGGGTTCACATGTTGTCGTAACACAGTGCCCTCCGATTCCAAAGGCCGAAGTTCGAAAACAATATGGCAATCAGAAATTAGCGACAGTGAAAAGGCAGCAAAATCATACTAAACCAAAAGGTAAAGAACCGACTCAAGGTCAAAAGAAACAGACACAGAAAAAGGACAAGAAGATAAACTTTGTGAAATCAAAGGGAACGGACAAAATTGAAACATTTGAAAACAAATCTAACTTAGATTTTGTTAAGCAAGCAAAAGTGTTGAAAAGAAATGAACCAAACAGTTCAAAACCAAGTACCTCAGGATCACAAAGTTCATCATCGACAAGACAATCACATGTTACTTCGGGGTTTGTTGAACGAAGATCATGTTTTGAATGTGGTGAAATTGGGCATATCATTCGAAATTGTCCGTATCTTCATAAGTTAAAAGCCAAAGTTGATGATCCCCATGAACGAAATTACTAAAAGCGATATGTTTCTTTAAAACAAGATCCCCACCTTGTAAGAGAAAGGGAAAAGAAACAGAGACGCCAACAAGTCAAGGTGATTGAGAAAGCACTTAAGACTGATGTGGGTTCAAAAACATTTTGTTTCAGTTAAACCAGAAAGTTCAAAATTTTCAAAAACTTCAAACAATCACGAAGTTAAATTTTCAAACCATCAAACTGGTAAAACTCAACAGACATGGAAACCTAAAATGACCAAAAATTCAAGGGGACCATCACAATTTCCTAACCATCGAATCAAAAACTTCAAACAATCACGAAGTTAAATTTTCAAACCATCAAACTGGTAAAACTCAACAGACATGGAAACCTAAAATGACCAAAAATTCAGGGGGACCATCACAATTTCCTAACCATCGAAAAGTGGAAGTAATGTGCAGGGTGTTCCAGGAGGAACTATCAGTAGTCATTGGATTGTTGATAGTGGGGCATCCAGGCACATAACAGGCGACATGAAGCTTCTCTATGACGTCAAATCTATTAGAGGAGGTTATGTTGCTTTTTCTGGAGATAAAGGCGGATATATTACTTGTGAAGGAATGATACCAACGGGGTTGTAAGCTTTGATAAGATCAACTTTGTGCAATAACTTGATCACAATCTTCTCAGCGTTTCACAAATCTGTGATAAGAAGTTTTCAGTACACTTTGATGCAAATGGATGATATGCGCTGAAACCCGGCTTCAAGATTCCAAAAGAAGTTTTCAGTACACTGTGATGCAAATGCATATTTATATGTCCTTGATATGAGCCAAGCTATTACAACGTCCGCACAAGTAACCTGTTTCGTTTCTAAAGCCACAGAAAAAGGACTCAATCTCTTGGCACAGGCGAATGGGTCACATTCACTTACGAAAAATGAATCATTTGGTGTCAAATGAATTGGTGAACGGTGTTCCTCTTAAAAACTTCCATTTTCAAGACGTCTGTGTTTCGTACCAGAGAGGAAAACAAACGAAGAAGCGACACCCGACTAAGAAGATCAACACGGTGGCCGTTCCGCTCGAACGTTTGCACATGGATTTGTTCGGTCCTGTCAAGCATAAAAGCATTCGGAATGATCAATATTGCCTCGTGATAACTGATGATTATTCAAGATTTTCTTGGGTGGCGTTCATGGCACACAAGAGCGAAACTTTCGGTATTATCAAAAACTTAATCATTCAGATTGAGAATTTGTATAAGTTGAAGGTTAGACGGATACGCAGCAACAATGGTACTGAATTTAAAAATCATTCCATGACGGAGTTTTGCACTTCAAAAGGTATTCTTCACGAATTCAGTGTGGCTTACACTCCTCAACAGAATGACGTCGCTGAACGTAAAAACCGTACATTGATCGAGACTGCTAGGACGATGTTGGTAGAGTCACAATTGCCGATTCCCTTCTGGACTGAAGCTGTGGCCTCTACATGTTACACGTTGAACCGAGTCCTTACAGTCAAAAGGCACAACAAGACCCATCCTCAACAAAACATTATCGGAAATGTACAAAGTGGCATTCAAACAAGAAACATGTTGTGAAACAACAACAATGCAGGCTTGTATGCAGCTATTCGAGAATCTGGTCAACAAAACGATTGGTCCTTTGCTTGTTACGTTTCACTAGAAGAACTAAAATCTATTAACGAAGCTTTGAAAGATAATTCTTGGGTTGAAGCAATGCATAAAGAACTGCAACAATTCCAGAAGCTAGGTGTCTGGAAACTAGTTGAGAAACCTGAGAACTACAAGAAGATCGGTACCCGCTGGGTGTATAAATGCAAAAAGGACGACCGTGGAGTAGTTATCCAAAACAAAGCAAGATTAGTCGTTCAAGGTTTTTGTCAGATTGAAGGGATCGACTACAACGAAGTTTGTGCACCTGTTGCACGTCTGGAAGCAATTCAGATCTATCTGGCTTATGCCTCATTCAAAGGATTCAAGGTTTACCAGATGGACGTCAAAAGTGCATTTTTACATGGTGTGGTTGAAGAAGAGGTGTACGTCGAACAACCTCCAAGTTTTGAAGATCCTATCCATCCCGATCGGGTTTGGTTGCTGAACAAAGCTCTATATGGTCTACATCAAGCACCACGAGCTTGGTATGCAACCTTATCTAATTATCTGCTGGAGAATGGATTTCGGAGAGGTCTTATCGATTGTACTCTTTTCATCAAAGAACAAGATGGAGATCTTCTATTGGTACAAGTATACGTTGATGATATTTTATTTGGTTCTACTAATGATGTTTTGTGTACGAATTTCGAGCTTATTATGCAGGATAAATTCTAGATGACTGCGATGGGGGAAATGACTTTCTTTTTGGGCCTACAAGTGCAACAAACTGAGTCTGGGATATTCATCCATCAGACTAAATATGTTGGTGACATCTTTATCCGGTTCCAGATGTCTGATGCAACGCCCATCGGTACCCCATTGCAGCAAAATCACGGAATTAATCCAGACTTGAAGGGTGAAGTTGTTAGCCTCTCATACTACCGTGCGATGATCAGATCTCTTATGTACCTCACAGCATCAAGACCAGATATAATGTACCCAACGTGCCTGCTTGCCAGATATCAAGTCAACCCGAATGCCTCACATCTTGCAGCTGTAAAAAGGATTTTTCGTTATTTGAAGGGTCCTGACACCGGTCTATGGTACCCTAGGGATAACAACTTTGATTTGATCGCTTTTAGTGATTCTGATTTTGGCGGATGCAAAATCGAAAGCAAATCCACAATGGCTGGATGTCAGTTTTTGGGAAATCGCCTTGTCACATGACAGTGCAAGAAGCAGACGTGTGTCGCTACATCAACATGAGAAGCTGAATACATTGCTGCCTCAAGTTGTTGCTCCCAAGTCATGTGGATCCAACAACAATTACGCGACTACGGTTTTGAATTCCTAACTACTCCTATTTACGTTGATAATTTTGCTGCCTTACAGATCACTAGAAATCCTATGCAGCATTCAAAGACCAAACACATCGAAATCAAATATCACTTCATACGTGATTGCTTTGATAAAAGGCTAATCGATGTTGTTAAGGTCCACACCGATGAGCAACGTGCCGACCTTTTTACCAAAGCATTTGACAAATCAAGATTTGACTTTTTATTATTGGTAAACGGCATTAAGGTCAAGAAAGAGTAAAACCAACATAGGAAAATCATTTTTGTAAATATCTTTGTGTCTTTTAAATTTGTCTTAGTTTGTTGATTTTAGGGGGAGTAAATCCAAATATGAAAATCCAAAAACATCGAAAAATTTAAAAACACAAAAACAATAGAAAAACAAAAATGAGTTTCCAGGCGAGAAAAAGAGAAAATGATAGTGCATCAGTGGTCTGTCCAAACCTCTTTAATCCTTAAATGAAAAATATGTTAAGCAGCTCTATATAAGATGTATCGGTAGGCTTACAATCATTTTTAAGTGTGCAGGGTGATATAAACTTAAATCGACTGAAGACCAGGTGGGAACCATTCATTGGCATATGGTCTTAGTACCGAAATTTCGTTTGAGAGATTGCCGAGGTTCTGAGATATTCGGTCTTTATGCTGCTTATCATCTGGGTATCATGGTTGTATCTTTTACCGAAAAATAACGGGGACGCAAGTCTAGATCTTCCCTGATACTATACATATGTGTACATATTGCATTCGACCTCAATAAGTGATCAACAATCACATGTCCAAACAAATAAGTGATAATATATCACATTTATCCGGGAGTCAAGTTCGTCTCTTTGCTGTACGAAAGTACTGACCTGTTCACGGACTTGCTCCTGTGCCCTTCATGCATCTGAAAATCAAGTTCCTCATCAATAAGTGATTCTACCACATGGGGCTTGTTTTCAAATTAAAATAAGTGAGAATCTCACATCATATACGGTCAAGCAGATAATAATCGGTATACTCACTGGTTAGATGAACCCTCGTGCATACCTTGATACGGGAATGTGTCGTGATGTGGATGAACACCGGTCGGTAAGTATAAATCATACCTTAACGTATTCCCTCGCCATGATTACATCTGATAAGTTGAGCTTAAGTGGACAACAATTCCGATAATCGTTATAGGATGCTTTTCTTAATGTGAACTAATTGAACACCAAGAGCGTTTTGGCGTGACCGTACACTGATATGATTCTCTTACCCTCGAAACTCACAAAAAGAATGTCTGTAAATATTTATTTATTGCTTTCAGTTTCTGCATCTTTGTATATATTTATTTATTGCTTTTTGTCTTTACATTTGAAATATTCAAAAATTCCAAAAAGATTTTAGGTGTGTTTTAATATAAACTTAATAAAATCCAAAAAGATTTTTCTTCTATCTTATTTTTGATTGTACGATGTTGGATCTCGAGTCTTCGTTGCCTGAAACATGACGGACAACCAAATCGACTAAGTCTTCATAAACGGTCAAAATTTGCAAGTTTTGAAAGTTAAAAACTAAAATTGATAAATTTGTTAAACTTTCAAACTGTCGGACGGTAGTTGATTGAAAAATGGTCACATGTGTGTTGCTTGTTTATGTTAACTATATTCCAAGCGTTTGTTCTCATTACGCGTTTAGATTTCTTGCATGTGCAGATGCTAAAGGCAAGGAGAACATGTTCGATGATAAGCTTCGGAATGAAGACACGACGTGAAGGCACTCAAATGATAAAGATGATCGAGTTGCTGCTGACCAATCATCAACACCACAAGGATCTCAAGTACTGAAGATCAAAAGATTCACGACCATAACTCAAAGGAGAGCTTATGTTAAGGGGGAGTTAGTTAACACACTTCCTAAATAAAATGGGGAGTTTGTTGATACACTTTCTGCTTACAAGACGTGAAGACTTTGAAGATCCTCCGACATAGAAGACATGGAAGACGAATCTCACGAGTAGCGTCCAAGGGGGAGTTTGTTGATACATATATTGTGGACGCAACTCGGTTCGACGCGACTCGACGTGATTCGGTTTAAATCACGACATTCCTCCGTCGTGCACAACAACACTTGTTTAAGTGACTTGGGCATTGGGCCGAATCACAAGTCATCGAGCATGAAACCAAATAGACGAAACAAACAGCTTGGGCCTCAAATGTTTGGGCCAAAGCCCAAGTCGACGAAACATGTATAATGTTAACGAAACATGTATGTTTCGTCGACCTTGATTGAGTTTCGTCGACTGCCCTTCCTTTTCGTCGAGTCAATGCGTTTCGTCGAAGACCTGCTTCTGTTTCACCGTACCTGCTCCTATATAAACAAGACTCAAGACAGAAACAAGTTAGAGGACACAAGTGTGAGAAAACACACACACACGAGAGAACTAGAGAGAGTTTACAGAGTGTATTTATAAACCTTGCATTTTAACTGTTTTCAAGTATTAATACATTGGTGTTAATCGTTGAGTCTCGTGTCTATCATTTATGTGTTCGATCTCGGTTGGATTCCGCACAACCGGGTTGGTCTGTACACAAGGATTAGGCGACTAGATCCTCCCCTAGCCGGACCTACAGTTATAAGTGAATTAATTTATATGCAGATTCAAAAGAGAGCACAGTTTCAAAGGATCCAAGGTTTACCATCGTGTCCACGACGGAAAATTATAACCATTATAACATGTAAAAGTCAAATGGATGTACTGAAAAATAATTAGAGATTCTTGCATTAATACTTGAGTGAACAGAGTAGTAAACAGTTAAAAACATGCTTGAAAAGCCACCAGAAGCAGCGGGTCGTGAACTCAAAAACTTCCATGATGAAAAAAGGATGAACGATAACATACTATCAAGCGTCCATTTGTGTAATGGTTATACTGTTTACAGAGTCGCTCTCTATCTCCCCTTCAGCTAAAGCTGACTTAGATACACTTCTTCCAAAAAAGAATGCTGGTTGTTTTGGGAGAGGTAACAACATAGTATCATTAGCGTTGCTATTATTTTTGTAATCAGCGTTGCTATTATTTGGTGCAACTTTTGCAATCAGCGTTGCTATTATTTTTGTTACCTGACACATTTGTTGACTTGGTTTGACTGACCTGATTCTTTGACTCAGAAACAGAAGTAGAATCTACCTCAAGTGCTTTTGCAGCTAGCACTTTGTCAGCCATGTCTTTCAAGTTTTCTGTTGTCAACTCCTGTGTAGTGTTGATCAGACCGGTATCAACTTTCACAATTTCTTCTTTCTCCTCTCTCTCTTTTTCTTCCTTTTCCTTTCTCTCTTTTTCTCTTTCTTCCTCGATCATTTTCGATGTTGGTGTTCCCCACCACTTGTGCTGCCAGTATTCATCCTCTTCTTTGTATTCCTGGATGATGGCTTCAATGTCTATCTTCTTGTCGTCAACTACAATGTTGCCATATTCATCAAGATAGCATTCTCTATCCGGATCCCATCTGTTTGCTCGTTTAGCCTCCAGGTTGACACTTGAAAGTCTGATGATTTTGGCTTCAGCAACCATCTTTCGATATTCGTACTTCTGTTCCTCTGTACGATTATCCTTCCATTGAATCGGTTCATTATGACTTGCCATAAATGCGTAACCCACAGCATCATCTTCGGGCAAGACTTCTTTACTCCAATCATATCCCTCATCATCATAAATCACGGCCAAAGCTCTGGATTTTCCTTTGTTATCTTCAGATTGCTTTAATCTTGGCGGTTCAGATTTATTCTGATGGTAGATAGCCTTCTTGTAGTAATCGTCACTGAACGGATTCTCAGATTCTTCAGCATATGCATTTCTGCATTCGCGTTTGAAGTGACCCTTCTGTTTACACTTGAAACACTTCACCTTGGATTTATCAAATCCTAATTTTGTTGAAGGACCGCCGATCGTTTTTCTCCCCGTAATCTCCATAAAGAGTTGTGCACGTCGAACTGCATTCGCCATCGCCCAACGGATATCGATCAGCTCCATCTCTTCGGGGTCTATCTGATCGTAGTCTTCTTTTGTCAGATTAGTATTCCCGATTTTGCCAGCTATCAATCCTTCATATGATTCTAGCACAGATGCTAGAAAGACCATTTGTTGCTTTACTGACTCTTCATCGAAGTTTTGTGCATTCTTCAGATCGATAGCAATATTGCATGAAAACTTTGAGTCAGAACGATTTGCAGAAGCAGTAGAAGTAGTTCCACTATGATAACCACTGTGGCTTTCATTGTTTGAACTGCTTTGACTTTCTTTAGGTGCTGGAGAGATGTTCTCAGCCGAAAATGCAGTTTTTGGTGACGAAGCTTTGGGCATCAAACTTTTGGGATAGTACAGATCTGGATTTTGCTGATATGAATGATTGACTTTGTATGTTTTCTTCAACTCTAGCTCATGGCTTTCCAGTCGTTCAATCACCACATCTGGTTTCAGCTCTTCCGGAGGAATAGTGTTTTTCAGCATCAATGCGTAATACCTCCAATCCATTTCATCTGGTAATGAATCGAACAGTTTATCAACAATTTCTTCATCAGGATAGTTGATATTATGGCGTGCAAGCTCCAATTTAAGATGACCAAAACGCTCGATCATTTTGCAGACAGATTCATTTTTAAAACAACTAAACATGTCAAACTCCTTTTTAAGCAGTTTAGTTTTGTTCTTTAAGATTTCTTTGCTACCCAGACATTTCTTTCCCAGTTTATCCCATAAGTCTTTGGCGTTTGTGTAGCTTATTAGTGAGATAATATCTTCCCGGACAGATTGAAACAATAATGCTACGCATTTCTGTTCAGCAACAAACAGATCAATCTCTTCGGAGTTTCTTAACGCTTCACCATTGTTTTTACCCGCAGCATAACCGTTTTTCATGCTTTTCCAGCTGGGAAAAGCAAATGCCATCAGCCATTCTTCAAACTTTATTGCCCACCTAGTATAATCTTCAATAGCCATTAACTTTGGAGGTCGGTTAAAAGTTCCGAATGCGCTTTCGGACTCCCATGCTTCTTTCTTTTTCTCTTTTGTTTGGTTCGTGTTTGTATTGTTTGATGTAGAATCATCGTTTCCTGATCCTCCTGAACTTACTGTGAATCCATACATATCACTAAAAGGATTCATGAATATGTCGTCCATTTTGAATGTTCATGCAAAATTAGACAACAATTAGAAAAATTTTTGAATTTTAAAGAAATTTACACAAACACTTGGATCGAACAGGGTATTCGATCGAATGGCGTGTTCGATCGATTGGCTCGCTCGATCGGTTACCAATGAGATTTTTAGACAAACTGCTGTTCGATCGATCGACGTGTTCGATCGAATAGGAATTATTTTTCAAATATACAATTATCAACAATGCTGTTCGATCGATCTGCTCGTTCGATCGGATTACAATGATGATGTCAGCAACAACTTCTGAAATATCTGTGAACGGTTATTCCTCGCTAATTAATGACGTCAGCAAGTGAATGAATATGCTAATCAGTTCGACCGGCTGACATCAGCAAGTTCAAGCAGTTTTTCATTGAATTTGATCAATTTCAACACGAATTTGTTTGAATCTGATTATGAAACTTAGTAGGATTGTAATTTTTAAGATTTCGAACCGATTGATAGTAATTTTATCAAGTTTTATCCATGAAATCTATCTTAATTTTGAGTTTTTCGAGTTTTAAGATGAGAAAGATGAAGAACAGAAAGAAATTTCAGAAAGATAGTGAAAATCGGCTAGATTTCCGATGAAATCTATGTCAGAAACAAATTTCCGGTGAAATTTGTTCTACACGCTGCAACTTTGGCTTGAATTTAGTTGAATTTCTCTTCAAAACTTCATAAATAAATAAGTAGTTGTTAGTAAAACTACGACGCCGGGAATAAGTGACAACTTATAGATAGCTATATCACACCTCATAGAAAATGAAAAAAATTAAACTCATAAGACAAGAACCTACACCAAAAACCATGCCAAACTCCTAAAAGTCCATAACCTTAATCCTACATCTCCACGAAGTTCTATCCTCGACCATGTCCTCGAAGAGGTGCAAATCTAGCAAATCTTGCCTAATCCGCTCATCCCAAGTCATTTTCGGCCTACCTCTACTCCTCCTTCCATCTACGGTGAGTGTTTCAACTATTCTAATCGGGTCTGTTATCTGCCTTCTCCTAACATGCCTAAACCATCTCAATCTTCCCTCCCTTATTTTGTCTGAAATACAAGCAACTCCTAAGGATTATAAAATTAATTTATAACCTAGCATGAATCTATTCCGTGATATAGACACACACCAAGAATCACACGAAGCAACAAAAGATAATAAAACAACTTAAAGCATGCATATATATTAAACCGTTAAACCAAACTGACTGCTTTTATAAACAATCCATAAATAACTAATTAAACATAAGAAAAATCATAACTTTATAAATCCATCATCACAGTCTAGGCAGTAATAAAGAAATTAGCCAAGCATACTCATGAAAAACATAAACAACCGAGTAATTTTAAGTGCAAAAAACATGATTGGACAATTAAGAAACAAAGCTGAAGAACCCGAATTATGCAAAGATGACCCAAACAAACTCCTTAGCTGTTGGTCCCTGATCTGTTGGGATCTTCTTGTTGATGAATGTAGCAATATGATTACTGTGCGGAATCCAGTAAATCATGTACAGATACAGATAGACATATGAATTCCATTCAAACCAGTCTGCAATTCAATAGATTGATGTGACAAATTACAACTCCGTATGATCACAGACTATTCTCTTAGTTCAGCTCTCTAAGTTGCCAAAAGGTTCAAAAATCCTAAATGAGCTAACTGAACTAGTATTTATAGGCTCATCAGGATAGACTAAAGTGTTGTCCGATCGGTTAGGCTAACCGATCGGTTGGGCCACTCGATCGAACAGCCTGTTCGATCGACTGGGCTGTCCGATCGGCTAGGCCAGCCGATCGGCTTACAATGTAGCACTTTTTACAATGATAATCCGCATCCTATCCTGATGCCTTATACATATAATCTATACAACTATACAAAATGAAGACTTCATGCTGACGGAAGCTACAGACGTCGTGCACTAACATTAGCTTCCAATCTTCGAACCACAACTTCTAGTCTTCAGAACCGCTCAAAAAGGTGTAAACTTGCAACTGAATTCGTTTCCAATTGTTGTGAATTCGTGATTAGGGTTTTAATGGGGCTTAATGATGTTTATACATGGTTAAAAAAAGCATCCAAGTCCAAAAACAGTTCTTCCGCGACTCTTAACCCCTTCGCGGCACGCGAAGGGTGTACCCCATGTTCTTCGCGTCACGCGACGTGTAGAGTCAACCCGGTCAACATAAACGCCTTCGCGGCACGAGGAAACATACTCCAATATTGTCGCGTGGCGCGACATGCTTCAAATTTTTTTTTCATTCGGTTTCAATTGTTGAGCTCCCGTTCACTTCCCGACACTTGGTTTTTGCATGATTTAACTCGTTTTCCTCTCTTTTCAGCTACTTTAATCAACCAAGGCCTGTAAAACGCAAACGGATCAAAAGTACGACTATTCTAAATAAAACTAATAATAACTAAACAAAATTTATACAAACTTTACCTGATAGATAGATGTGTTTTGCAATACATCATATACCCATTAGTTTGTTAAAAGATATATTTTGGGCCGGATTTTCAAATATATTTCTTTACTATTATAATTATTATATGATTTATAATACATCAACTATTATCAACAAAAAATGTACATTATATATATATGTAAGTTTTAACATAAATTAATAATAACTTTATAAATTATAATATTTATACACTTACAGGTATATACTTCAAAACATATAAAATATAAATACTTTTATCAAATACATATACAAAAAGAAAATTTATTTTTTCACATTATAAACATACTAAAATAAATCACTAATAGACAAAGGTTAATGAAAAATAAAATTATAAATTAAAAAAATTGGGTATATGATCGGGTAGATAGTTCGGGTAAACGGGTATGTGGTTTCGGGTAATCGAGTAGGGTATCACCTAATCTCATGCCCGACCCATATCCGCGAAAATTTTTAAAACTAATCCCATACCCGGCCTAATACCCGTCGGGTATCGGGTATACCCGTCCCATTTGTGTCGGGTTTCGGGTATACCCGTCGTGCTCGGGTATTTTTGCCATCCCTAAGTGCATGTCATGCAATCATGGTATGAGCAAAAGTGCCACTAAAGCATACATTAGTGGCATAACACCTAAATGCCACTACTAAAAGTGTGTGTTAACCAAATACAGCATACGTAAAGGGCCACTAAAAACATAAATTAATGGCATAAAAATTATATGCCACTTTTTTAAAAGTGTATGCCAACTTTTTGTTTGTAACTAGTGGGATTTCCCGCGCTCTGCAGCGGGATTTCCGTCAATATTGGTATGGTTTCTTAAAGTGTCGGCTCGGTTTATAGCAGTTAGAAGAAATACACCTAAAAGAATATTGACATGTTTTTTACATCGATCAAGAACTATAGAAACAAATAACGATACCAGTAGCGATGTTTTTCGGGTAGTGCATCAATTTCGTCACTAATTAAAAATACTATATTGCCAATACAACTTTATTTTCTGTTACTCTTATAATGACACGTCGAGAAAACATCAAAACGCATACGACACCAATACCGATATAGTTCTAACAATATTGTTTCGGTTTGTCACGTTAAAGAAAAAAAAGAATAAACTATATTTACCCATTTGATTAAAAGATTTATCGAATCGTAGATAAAAATAAACATGTAGCAATAGTGTACTCAAAATTTAATATTATGTTATTCAAATAACAAAAAAAGGTAAACGGTATAACTTTGTATAAAGAAACTCGACAATTTTTATCTTCGTGTCGAAAAAAACCATGAAACCAAAATTTTATAACAATTATATTAAAAATAAGTATAAAATTCAATAGACACCATACAATTAACTTTAAAATATAATTAAAAAGAAAATGAAAATGAAAATACGTAAAATGGACAGATAAAGAAAATACTGTTTAAGTAATTGGAAAATGTTAGGATAGAAGAATGTTAACATAGTTTGAAGGTTATATTACTTAGATATGGTGTAGCCTTAACTTTATTTATTTATTTATTTATTTATTTATTTTCTCTCTGTTCCATTTAAAGATCTAGGTCGAAGAAATTAGGATTACGAGGGAGACTGAATGACTTAATCCTAATTAGTGAAACGGTTGGTTTGGTTGAATGGTGAAAGTTCAAGGATTGAAGTCCTGAAGCAAGTGAGATACTCCGTAATTGAAGAAAGGAATGGGCTTCAATTACTGAGACAATTCTTAGTGAATTATTTATGTTTATGTATTTAGTCATGATAATTGTTATGGATTTATTTCCCTATTGTTAGGAGTTTGAGGTAGCTTAGGAAACTAGCTAAGGTTGTGATAAATAGAGAAGGCAATGATTTCTCGAACTCTTGATTCCTTGTCACCGTTGCCATGGTGTTGTGTTCGCCTGAGTTGATAAATTCTACTGGTAAAAGGAGTGTCCAATGATACTCTACCAGTTGATAAGGACAGAATTAACAGAAGAATAATAATTCGGTAAATAATTGATCATTTAAATACAGCTTCCGTTGACGACTAACTAACAACTAATCGTTTAGCTACAATTGTACAAACTTACCTTTCAGTTAATAAACTCGTAACATATAGATCCATGGAGACACGTATTCAGGTGTGAAAGGACGTAGTCATGGTTTGTGTTTTGTTGATAACATATGAATGGATGGAGTTATTGTTGATACATAGTTTGTGGACGCAACTCGGTTCGACGCGACTCGACGTGATTCGGTTTAAATCACGACATTCCTTCGTCGTGCACAACAACACTTGTTTAAGTGACTTGGGCATTGGGCCGAATCACAAGTCATCGAGCATGAAACCAAGTAGACGAAACAAACAGCTTGGGCCTCAAATGTTTGGGCCAAAGCCCAAGTCGACGAAACATGTATAATGTCGACGAAACATGTCTGTTTCGTCGACTGCCCTTTCTTTTCGTCGAGTCAATGCGTTTCGTCGAAGACCTGCTTCTGTTTCGCCGTACCTGATCCTATATAAAGAAGACTCAAGACAGAAACAGGTTAGAGGACACAAGTGTGAGAAAACACACACACACGAGAAAACTAGAGAGAGTTTGCAGAGTGTATTTGTAAATCTTGCATTGTAACTGTTTTCAAGTATTAATACATTGGTGTTAATCGTTGAGTCTCGTGTCTATCATTTACGTGTTCGATCTCGGTTTGCTATCTCGGTTGGATTCCGCACAACCGGGTTGGTTTGTACACAAGGATTAGGCGACTAGATCCTCCCCTAGCCGGACCTACAAGTGGTATCAGAGCCCTGGCTCTTCTCCTTGTTAAAACCGAGTGGTTTTCGGTTGTTTTTCGGGTTTTTGAAGTTTATGTTTTCTTGAAAATCTGTCTAAAACTTCAAAAATCTTTTGTATTTTGCTGTTAGTTCTTATAAAAACCATCTTTTTCTTCATAATCACATGTTAAACTTTGGTTTTTAGTGAAGTTTCAAGCAAAATTTTGTTTCGGAAATTTGTCGGTTCACCGGAAAACTCATAAGTTTACCGGAAAATTCAAATATTCTGGGTGTGTTGTTCATATATTCAGGAAATCTTCAAGGTGTTCTTGGATAATCATTGATTTTAAAATTAAAAGTAAAATTGGAAATTGAAATTGATTAAAATATTTGTATGCCATACTTGGTTGTTGAATTGAGCATGATTTGAGCCGAAAGTTGTGTCTGCTGTGTCAGTGAAGAGATAAGGTTTGAAAAAGTTTACCTGCCCTCACCTACTTGTCTGAATCGACTCTCGATGAAACAGGTTTGATTCGTCAAAAACAATCCTCGACGAAACAATTCTGATTCGTCTCCAATCTGTTTTGTCGCCTTCTGTTTCGTCGCCAATCTGTTTCGTCTTCAATCGTATACACTTAACTAAGTTTCGTCGCATACCAAATTCAGTTTCGTCGTTTACACTTAAAAAAAACTGTTTCGCCGATAATCAAACAACAACCACTTTCGTCGATAGCTTTGTTTCGTCGAACTTCTCCTGTTTCGTCGCTTAAACAAGAGTTTCTCTGTGTTTCGTCGTTCAGTAATCAGGTTCGTTGTGTATTGGGCCTCAAATTGAATTGGGCCGTTTCGTCGATAAGAAGCCCAACGGGGATTCTGTTTCGTCGACGAATCAGAGTTTGTTTCGTGAAGAGCATTCCGTCGCATTGTGGTCAAGTTTTAACAGAAAGGTTGCAAAAGTGTTTTAACTGTTTGTTTCAAGTTATTTGTTCAGGTATTCATTCTTAAATATTCAAAATGAACCCGGATTGGTGGGGTAATCCGTCTACCGGAGAAAGTAAGTATAGAAGCACAGGTTTGTCGCCATCGTGGGCTGAGTCTCCTGCACCCGCATCTTCGCAAGTGAATCCAGTTTCGACAGGTTAATGGGCATTTGTTTCAAATCAAACTCCAAGTATTCAAAGCATTCTCTTAAGCGAAAGCAAGACCGGAAGTCTAAATCGCCCACCGAAATTGATGCACATAAACGAATATCCAGGATGGGTAGATAGATTCCATACATACGTCCTTGGACAAAACACGGAATTGTGGTTACGTTTTACCACAGATTTCGATCAAGCTCTCGAGGTTGCCGCTTCAACTGCTGCTACATTTGCCGATCTTTCGGAAGATCAGAAAAAGGCATATGATTTAGAAAAGAAGGCATATGCTATTCTAACCCAGGCGTTGAGCAAGGATATCTATCATCAATTTGTTAGCTTCAAAACAACAAAGCGATTATGGGATGCATTGAAGACGAGAGGCATGGGAAATGAAGCGACACGCCAATTGCGACACGACTTACTCAAGAAAGAGTTTGATGGCTTCACGTGAATGGAAAAAGAATCCTTGGGATATTTGACTAGTCGGTTTTATCACTTGCTGACTGAATTGGGTAATTATGGGGTAGTAACACCTCCAGCAGAGGTAGTCACAAAGTTTGCCGATGTGTTGCCACCTCAATGGAATAGCTTCTTGGAAATCCTGAAATATAATGGAGTATTGGCTACGACAAACATCAATGACTTTGTTCATCTCTTGGAAAACAAAGATCAGGAAGAAACCCTAAAGGCAAAGAGGGTTCCAGTGCTATAAAATCCTGATATGTATTATGGAACTTCCAGCACTTCTGCAAGACCAGTTTCACATGCTCCTCTTTAAACGGCGTTGTCACAAGCACAGATTTATATGGCAATCCGATACAAGTTCTTGTAAAGCCAGCTCCAACCACATACATGTATGGAAATCCTCTACAACCAGCTCCACAACAGCAAGTCTATCGGCCATCTACCGTAGCAACTGACTTATACAGGAATCCACTTCCTGCTCAACAACAAGCTTGTTATGGGAGCACATCATCTGCTGGTCAGCCATCTAAGCCAAATACAGTACGGCTTGACACTTCAAGCTTCTCGAAAGTAACTATTGAAGTAGCAAAGGAACATATGGAGCTACTAAACACCTTGGTGAGCACGTATTGTGGGTTAGTAGAAGGTCAGATCGGAAACATCAATTTGACACAAGAAGATTATCAGCAGGTCGATAAGGAGGAAATGGATTTGATGGACATCAAATGGGCTTTCGCAAGTGCTGTAAGGCGGGCAAAGGATTTCATGGAAAGGACTGGGAGAACCAGCTTGGAAAGCAACAAAGACACCAAGTATGGGTTCGATAAGCAGTCTGTCAAGTGCTTCAACTGTGGCGAACGGGGTCACTTCAAGAGAGAGTGTACAAAGCCAGCTCAGCATGGGAACCAGAATCCATTCAGGAATCAAGGCAATCAAGGCAACCAACAGAATCAGAACAGGAATAACGAGCGTACGTTGATACCTGTTAACAACCCAAGTGAAGCAGGACCATCAAATACCAACCAGGCTCTTGTGGTACAAGTAGATGAAGGTTGTGATTGGTCAATTCAGTTGGGAAATGATATTCCAGATGGAACAACTTGTTTTGCTGAGGTTGTCAAGGATCTAAATCAAGCCAGTGGTGGAGAATCTTCCACCAATGGTGGTGAATCTTCTGAATATGAAGATAATTCTGGTTACAGTAGAAGCTCAAATGAGGAATCCTCAAACTCAGGTGATGATCATTTGGATGACACATCAAGTGTGTCAGTCGATGCAGATGTTGATGAGCTATTGGAAGAAGCTGTAGCAGGAAATCATAGAAGATCTATATTGGTGGATCAAGCTGCTTATTCTTCTTCTTCTCTTCATTCAGCCTTTATGGCTAATGCTGGCAGTTCATCAAGTCAGGTGTGTGTCGATGAACCTACTGTTGTTGATTGTGAGAATTGTGCTAGCTTAAGTATTAAATGTGCTGATTTGGATGCAAATATGTCTGAATTTCAAGGCAAACATGATGCTTTAAAAGCTAATTTGTTTGACTTGCAAAACAAACATGTTTCTTTGGATGCTAAGTGGTGTGATTTGCAAAGCAAACATGAGGCTTTGCAAAACAAGTATGATGTGACATTCATCCACAACCAAAAGTTGACAGTAGATCTTTCTAAATGCACAGAAGCCAACATGTTTTATGAAAACCATGAAAAGGAATTTAAATCGGTGATTGGAAAATTAATGAAAGATAAAACCGAGCTGACAAAAATGGTTTCAAGAAAACAAACTAACATAAATTTGTATATCAATCGCCTTGAGATAATGCAAAAAGAGATGATTTTTAAAACTGAAAGTGAGGCGATCCAGCTCAAGTTAGACAACTATTTAAGCTCTAGCTATGTGTTGGATCACATCATTGATGTTCAGAAAGAGAAAAGGGATGTCACAATCATTGGATATAAGAAACGTCCACCACCTGTGAGACACAATTATGATGCCATGCTTGATGAAGAGGATAGAACTTACTTTGAACCATCTGTTCCTTTAGACATTGAGGAATTTGCAACAGGACTTGGATACAAGAAGGAAGTATCATCAGATTCGGATGTATCAGCATATGCAAGTGTATCTTCTGCTGAACAGAATCAGGATCCTCCAATTATTATTGAGGATGTTGATTCTTCTGATGATGAATCCGATGATACTGAGTTAGCAAAGTCTGATGCGGTAATCAAAGAAGAGGACATACCTCTTGAGAATCATATTCTATGTGATCCTCCCGCAAAACCCGCTAAGACTTTTCCAATCGAGTCCATGTCTGCAAAAGAGTCTGAGAGTGTAAATTTGATGTACACTCTTGTTGGTGATGATAAAATTTATTCTGACAAAGATTTTCCGATTAAGAATGTAAATCAACCTTTAATCAGTAAAGTTTTTGAAAATTCGACAAGTAAGTTTTTGGGAAAGTCGGGTTCACATGTTGTCGTAACACAGTGCCCTCCGATTCCAAAGGCCGAAGTTCGAAAACAATATGGCAATCAGAAATTAGCGACAGTGAAAAGGCAGCAAAATCATACTAAACCAAAAGGTAAAGAACCGACTCAAGGTCAAAAGAAACAGACACAGAAAAAGGACAAGAAGATAAACTTTGTGAAATCAAAGGGAACGGACAAAATTGAAACATTTGAAAACAAATCTAACTTAGATTTTGTTAAGCAAGCAAAAGTGTTGAAAAGAAATGAACCAAACAGTTCAAAACCAAGTACCTCAGGATCACAAAGTTCATCATCGACAAGACAATCACATGTTACTTCGGGGTTTGTTGAACG
Source organism: Helianthus annuus (assembly GCF_002127325.2). Classification (NCBI taxonomy): domain Eukaryota; kingdom Viridiplantae; phylum Streptophyta; class Magnoliopsida; order Asterales; family Asteraceae; genus Helianthus; species Helianthus annuus. Next base: position 131,766,886 of record NC_035445.2, read on the forward strand.
AAGATCATGTTTTGAATGTGGTGAAATTGGGCATATCATTCGAAATTGTCCGTATCTTCATAAGTTAAAAGCCAAAGTTGATGATCCCCATGAACGAAATTACTAAAAGCGATATGTTTCTTTAAAACAAGATCCCCACCTTGTAAGAGAAAGGGAAAAGAAACAGAGACGCCAACAAGTCAAGGTGATTGAGAAAGCACTTAAGACTGATGTGGGTTCAAAAACATTTTGTTTCAGTTAAACCAGAAAGTTCAAAATTTTCAAAAACTTCAAACAATCACGAAGTTAAATTTTCAAACCATCAAACTGGTAAAACTCAACAGACATGGAAACCTAAAATGACCAAAAATTCAAGGGGACCATCACAATTTCCTAACCATCGAATCAAAAACTTCAAACAATCACGAAGTTAAATTTTCAAACCATCAAACTGGTAAAACTCAACAGACATGGAAACCTAAAATGACCAAAAATTCAGGGGGACCATCACAATTTCCTAACCATCGAAAAGTGGAAGTAATGTGCAGGGTGTTCCAGGAGGAACTATCAGTAGTCATTGGATTGTTGATAGTGGGGCATCCAGGCACATAACAGGCGACATGAAGCTTCTCTATGACGTCAAATCTATTAGAGGAGGTTATGTTGCTTTTTCTGGAGATAAAGGCGGATATATTACTTGTGAAGGAATGATACCAACGGGGTTGTAAGCTTTGATAAGATCAACTTTGTGCAATAACTTGATCACAATCTTCTCAGCGTTTCACAAATCTGTGATAAGAAGTTTTCAGTACACTTTGATGCAAATGGATGATATGCGCTGAAACCCGGCTTCAAGATTCCAAAAGAAGTTTTCAGTACACTGTGATGCAAATGCATATTTATATGTCCTTGATATGAGCCAAGCTATTACAACGTCCGCACAAGTAACCTGTTTCGTTTCTAAAGCCACAGAAAAAGGACTCAATCTCTTGGCACAGGCGAATGGGTCACATTCACTTACGAAAAATGAATCATTTGGTGTCAAATGAATTGGTGAACGGTGTTCCTCTTAAAAACTTCCATCTTCAAGACGTCTGTGTTTCGTGCCAGAGAGGAAAACAAACGAAGAAGCGACACCCGACTAAGAAGATCAACACGGTGGCCGTTCCGCTCGAACGTTTGCACATGGATTTGTTCGGTCCTGTCAAGCATAAAAGCATTCGGAATGATCAATATTGCCTCGTGATAACTGATGATTATTCAAGATTTTCTTGGGTGGCGTTCATGGCACACAAGAGCGAAACTTTCGGTATTATCAAAAACTTAATCATTCAGATTGAGAATTTGTATAAGTTGAAGGTTAGACGGATACGCAGCAACAATGGTACTGAATTTAAAAATCATTCCATGACGGAGTTTTGCACTTCAAAAGGTATTCTTCACGAATTCAGTGTGGCTTACACTCCTCAACAGAATGACGTCGCTGAACGTAAAAACCGTACATTGATCGAGACTGCTAGGACGATGTTGGTAGAGTCACAATTGCCGATTCCCTTCTGGACTGAAGCTGTGGCCTCTACATGTTACACGTTGAACCGAGTCCTTACAGTCAAAAGGCACAACAAGACCCATCCTCAACAAAACATTATCGGAAATGTACAAAGTGGCATTCAAACAAGAAACATGTTGTGAAACAACAACAATGCAGGCTTGTATGCAGCTATTCGAGAATCTGGTCAACAAAACGATTGGTCCTTTGCTTGTTACGTTTCACTAGAAGAACTAAAATCTATTAACGAAGCTTTGAAAGATAATTCTTGGGTTGAAGCAATGCAGAAAGAACTGCAACAATTCCAGAAGCTAGGTGTCTGGAAACTAGTTGAGAAACCTGAGAACTACAAGAAGATCGGTACCCGCTGGGTGTATAAATGCAAAAAGGACGACCGTGGAGTAGTTATCCAAAACAAAGCAAGATTAGTCGTTCAAGGTTTTTGTCAGATTGAAGGGATCGACTACAACGAAGTTTGTGCACCTGTTGCACGTCTGGAAGCAATTCAGATCTATCTGGCTTATGCCTCATTCAAAGGATTCAAGGTTTACCAGATGGACGTCAAAAGTGCATTTTTACATGGTGTGGTTGAAGAAGAGGTGTACGTCGAACAACCTCCAAGTTTTGAAGATCCTATCCATCCCGATCGGGTTTGGTTGCTGAACAAAGCTCTATATGGTCTACATCAAGCACCACGAGCTTGGTATGCAACCTTATCTAATTATCTGCTGGAGAATGGATTTCCCAGAGGTCTTATCGATTGTACTCTTTTCATCAAAGAACAAGATGGAGATCTTCTATTGGTACAAGTATACGTTGATGATATTTTATTTGGTTCTACTAATGATGTTTTGTGTACGAATTTCGAGCTTATTATGCAGGATAAATTCTAGATGACTGCGATGGGGGAAATGACTTTCTTTTTGGGCCTACAAGTGCAACAAACTGAGTCTGGGATATTCATCCATCAGACTAAATATGTTGGTGACATCTTTATCCGGTTCCAGATGTCTGATGCAACGCCCATCGGTACCCCATTGCAGCAAAATCACGGAATTAATCCAGACTTGAAGGGTGAAGTTGTTAGCCTCTCATACTACCGTGCGATGATCAGATCTCTTATGTACCTCACAGCATCAAGACCAGATATAATGTACCCAACGTGCCTGCTTGCCAGATATCAAGTCAACCCGAATGCCTCACATCTTGCAGCTGTAAAAAGGATTTTTCGTTATTTGAAGGGTCCTGACACCGGTCTATGGTACCCTAGGGATAACAACTTTGATTTGATCGCTTTTAGTGATTCTGATTTTGGCGGATGCAAAATCGAAAGCAAATCCACAATGGCTGGATGTCAGTTTTTGGGAAATCGCCTTGTCACATGACAGTGCAAGAAGCAGACGTGTGTCGCTACATCAACATGAGAAGCTGAATACATTGCTGCCTCAAGTTGTTGCTCCCAAGTCATGTGGATCCAACAACAATTACGCGACTACGGTTTTGAATTCCTAACTACTCCTATTTACGTTGATAATTTTGCTGCCTTACAGATCACTAGAAATCCTATGCAGCATTCAAAGACCAAACACATCGAAATCAAATATCACTTCATACGTGATTGCTTTGATAAAAGGCTAATCGATGTTGTTAAGGTCCACACCGATGAGCAACGTGCGACCTTTTTACCAAAGCATTTGACAAATCAAGATTTGACTTTTTATTATTGGTAAACGGCATTAAGGTCAAGCAAGAGTAAAACCAACATAGGAAAATCATTTTTGTAAATATCTTTGTGTCTTTTAAATTTGTCTTAGTTTGTTGATTTTAGGGGGAGTAAATCCAAATATGAAAATCCAAAAACATCGAAAAATTTAAAAACACAAAAACAATAGAAAAACAAAAATGAGTTTCCAGGCGAGAAAAAGAGAAAATGATAGTGCATCAGTGGTCTGTCCAAACCTCTTTAATCCTTAAATGAAAAATATGTTAAGCAGCTCTATATAAGATGTATCGGTAGGCTTACAATCATTTTTAAGTGTGCAGGGTGATATAAACTTAAATCGACTGAAGACCAGGTGGGAACCATTCATTGGCATATGGTCTTAGTACCGAAATTTCGTTTGAGAGATTGCCGAGGTTCTGAGATATTCGGTCTTTATGCTGCTTATCATCTGGGTATCATGGTTGTATCTTTTACCGAAAAATAACGGGGACGCAAGTCTAGATCTTCCCTGATACTATACATATGTGTACATATTGCATTCGACCTCAATAAGTGATCAACAATCACATGTCCAAACAAATAAGTGATAATATATCACATTTATCCGGGAGTCAAGTTCGTCTCTTTGCTGTACGAAAGTACTGACCTGTTCACGGACTTGCTCCTGTGCCCTTCATGCATCTGAAAATCAAGTTCCTCATCAATAAGTGATTCTACCACATGGGGCTTGTTTTCAAATTAAAATAAGTGAGAATCTCACATCATATACGGTCAAGCAGATAATAATCGGTATACTCACTGGTTAGATGAACCCTCGTGCATACCTTGATACGGGAATGTGTCGTGATGTGGATGAACACCGGTCGGTAAGTATAAATCATACCTTAACGTATTCCCTCGCCATGATTACATCTGATAAGTTGAGCTTAAGTGGACAACAATTCCGATAATCGTTATAGGATGCTTATCTTAATGTGAACTAATTGAACACCAAGAGCGTTTTGGCGTGACCGTACACTGATATGATTCTCTTACCCTCGAAACTCACAAAAAGAATGTCTGTAAATATTTATTTATTGCTTTCAGTTTCTGCATCTTTGTATATATTTATTTATTGCTTTCTGTCTTTACATTTGAAATATTCAAAAATTCCAAAAAGATTTTAGGTGTGTTTTAATATAAACTTAATAAAATCCAAAAAGATTTTTCTTCTATCTTATTTTTGATTGTACGATGTTGGATCTCGAGTCTTCGTTGCCTGAAACCTGACGGACAACCAAATCGACTAAGTCTTCATAAACGGTCAAAATTTGCAAGTTTTGAAAGTTAAAAACTAAAATTGATAAATTTGTTAAACTTTCAAACTGTCGGACGGTAGTTGATTGAAAAATGGTCACATGTGTGTTGCTTGTTTATGTTAACTATATTCCAAGCGTTTGTTCTCATTACGCGTTTAGATTTCTTGCATGTGCAGATGCTAAAGGCAAGGAGAACATGTTCGATGATAAGCTTCGGAATGAAGACACGACGTGAAGGCACTCAAATGATAAAGATGATCGAGTTGCTGCTGACCAATCATCAACACCACAAGGATCTCAAGTACTGAAGATCAAAAGATTCACGAGCATAACTCAAAGGAGAGCTTATGTTAAGGGGGAGTTAGTTAACACACTTCCTAAATAAAATGGGGAGTTTGTTGATACACTTTCTGCTTACAAGACGTGAAGACTTTGAAGATCCTCCGACATAGAAGACATGGAAGACGAATCTCACGAGTAGCGTCCAAGGGGGAGTTTGTTGATACATATATTGTGGACGCAACTCAGTTCGACGCGACTCGACGTGATTCGGTTTAAATCACGACATTCCTCCGTCGTGCACAACAACACTTGTTTAAGTGACTTGGGCATTGGGCCGAATCACAAGTCATCGAGCATGAAACCAAATAGACGAAACAAACAGCTTGGGCCTCAAATGTTTGGGCCAAAGCCCAAGTCGACGAAACATGTATAATGTTAACGAAACATGTCTGTTTCGTCGACCTTGATTGAGTTTCGTCGACTGCCCTTCCTTTTCGTCGAGTCAATGCGTTTCGTCGAAGACCTGCTTCTGTTTCACCGTACCTGCTCCTATATAAACAAGACTCAAGACAGAAACAAGTTAGAGGACACAAGTGTGAGAAAACACACACACACACGAGACAACTAGAGAGAGTTTACAGAGTGTATTTATAAACCTTGCATTTTAACTGTTTTCAAGTATTAATACATTGGTGTTAATCGTTGAGTCTCGTGTCTATCATTTATGTGTTCGATCTCGGTTGGATTCCGCACAACCGGGTTGGTCTGTACACAAGGATTAGGCGACTAGATCCTCCCCTAGCCGGACCTACAGTTATAAGTGAATTAATTTATATGCAGATTCAAAAGAGAGCACAGTTTCAAAGGATCCAAGGTTTACCATCGTGTCCACGACGGAAAATTATAACCATTATAACATGTAAAAGTCAAATGGATGTACTGAAAAATAATTAGAGATTCTTGCATTAATACTTGAGTGAACAGAGTAGTAAACAGTTAAAAACATGCTTGAAAAGCCACCAGAAGCAGCGGGTCGTGAACTCAAAAACTTCCATGATGAAAAAAGGATGAACGATAACATACTATCAAGCGTCCATTTGTGTAATGGTTATACTGTTTACAGAGTCGCTCTCTATCTCCCCTTCAGCTAAAGCTGACTTAGATACACTTCTTCCAAAAAAGAATGCTGGTTGTTTTGGGAGAGGTAACAACATAGTATCATTAGCAAGCATAGATAGCAACTCAGACATTCTGGTCTGTCCTCTGCATTTTCTTGTAAACAAAGAAGTGCAACATGAATAGTCCTCAACAGTTGGTGTTCAACACAACTATCAGCAGGTGTTGGATCCTGCAGTTGCAATGCATCCCCTTGTAGCCACAACCCCCATGCCTATTTTTTTTTCAAATGCTAGTTATTCATACTTATCCAATAAATTACTTTCCTAATACACTTGATGTAGAAGAATTAGATTTGAAACAAGACTTACGTGTCCAATAAGATAGACTGTCGTATCAAGAAAAGAGAGGCACGTATTTCTTCTTCCACTTATAATTTCTAGGATTAGGACTCCAAAACTGAATACATCGGACTTCACCGAAAACGTCCCATTTATTGCATACTCAGGAGACATGTAACCACTACATAATGTAACCGAGTTAGAGTCGGTAAAATTAATTAGATGTAAGCATATTAGAACCTAAACCTTTGAAGAGGGATTGTTCATACTATGTACCAACCGCCCTTTGGGTCATTGCTTCCGTCTCATCTTGTTTGAATATTCTTGCCATACCGAAATTAGAAATTTTGGGGTTCATATTTTGTCTAGCAAAATGTTACCAGCTTTGAGAGCTTTGAGATCTCTATGGATAACTCACATTCTCGAGTATTTATGTAGGTATAGCAATCCTTGAGCAATTCCTTCGATTATGTTCCATCGTTTTTGCCAGCTTAGTAGTGCCTTCCTCATTTCATCTATTCAATGGTTTTAGCAAGTTAGATAAAGCAAAACTAGTATCAAAACTCAAACCATCAGACATGTGGATTGATATAGTCTTACCAAAGAGAAAGAAATCTAAACTCTGGTTGGGCATGTACTCATAAATCAACATCTTTTCTTCTCCATGAATACAACAACCTAGAACCCGGACAAGATTTGTATGTTGAAGTTTGGTAATAAGTATGATTTCATTTTTGAACTCCACAAGCACTTGTCCTAATGTTATTGAAAGCCTTTTAACTGCAATTTCTCGCCCATCACAAAGTTTCCCCCATCATCATAAAACATTATATCGCGCTTTTGTTAACAACAAAACCTAGTGGCAGTTTAAGAAACACAGAGTGTATAGAAAGACTAGATACCTTATAAACAAGTCTGAAACCACCCTTTCCAAGCTTATTTTCGTCCGAGAAATCATTTGTGGCTGTTACTATAGCAGCAAAGCTGTACACTACATCACTTTGTTTTCTGCCGTCACTTTTAATGTCATTTGAAACATTGAAGCTCTTGGAAGTCATCAATTCAAGAAAATTTCTTTTGTTGTCTTCCTTTTGTCTGTCTTCTACAATCAGAAACATGTTAAGCATGTATAAACTTCAAAAGTAAATCAATATAATGTAAATATTGTGGATGCACTTTTGTGTCTGTAACTAGTCTTGTATTTACGATGTATTTTGTACGGTCTTTTGTCATTTATCGAGTCTGTATTTGCCGTCGACCAAGTCGGATATCCTCCTATCCGCTTGTGTCCGACTTGTTTGTCTCTGTTTTGATATGTAATGATATATGAATGATGCATGTTGCATAAAGGGTATTTCTGTGAATATTTCAGTGTTTATAAGTGTTGCTGTTTGCTGTCTATTTGCAGCAAACAGTTTACAAAATGCAGCCTTCGACAAAACACTCTGTTTCGTCGAACACATAACGACGAAACGGATCTTGTCCATTTCACTTTGTTTCGTCATGATCGACGACGAAACTGAGTTGTTTCGTCGTCTGATTGGGCTTCTTCAGGCCCAATGTCTGGCCCAGTCTCTTTCGTCGAGCCCATGTTGGTTTCGTCGATGCTTTTAGCCCAGGCTGCTATATAAACACCCTGTGTTTCACTTTGAAACCAGAGATGAGAGAATACCCTTAAAGTTACTCTGTCAAATTATGTGTGTATCAGTTTGATCTGGTTCTCATCCCGTTTAATCAATAAATTTTGTTTCGTTAGTTAAACCGTGTTCTTATTTACTGTGTTTGATTTGGCACCACCACGGGGATTCCGCACCCGTGACATTGTTTGTTATAAACAAGGATTTGGTTTTGTTATCGATCCTCCGATTTCAGGACCTACAAGTGGTATCAGAGCCTTGGCTCTTATCCTTGTTTAAAATCAAACATAGTTCGGTTTTTATCAAGTGTTTGGATGTGTTTTCTGAAACTGTCATCTTTGAAGTTCAAAATTTTCTGGAAACATTATCTGAAAAATCTGTAGATCTTGCTTGTTTTGTTAAAAGTTTTATTAAAAACCTTGTTAGTATTTGTTCACGTGTTAAACCGGGTTTTTAGTGAAAGATTGTGCAAAACTTATTGTTCGGAAAGTTGTTCAGTGACCGGAAAGTTTATATTTTCTGGACTTGTTCTTCATATATTCATATTTTCTGGACTTGTCTTCAAAGTGTTCATAAGTATCTCTTGAATTTAGTCTTAAAAAATTAAAAATGGAAATTGATAAAAGATTAAAATAATTGGAGACCATGCAGGTTGGTAAGCCGAGTATGTCGTAGGTTGAAATCGGGTGTACCTTGTCAGTAAAAAGATAAGGTTTGGGTTGAAAACTTCTCACAGGCACACCATTCACAAGATTGTTTTTCACCAAATGGTTCATTTTCCTCAAGTGAATGGGCCCCATTCTTCTGTGCCAAGATATAGACCCCTTCTCTGTGGCTTTTGAGACAAAACATGTTACTTGCGCAGATGTCGTAATTGCTTGGCTCATATCAAGAATATAAAGATCATTAACTCTTGGAGCCGATAAGAGAATCCATTCTTGTTGAATTTTGAAACCAGGTTTAAGCACATAACAACCAGCATCATTGAAATGCACGGTGAACTTTTTATCGCAGATTTGCGACACACTGAGAAGATTATGATCAATTTGACGAACATAATTGATCTTATCGAAACATACAACACCATTGGAGATCATTCCCTCTCCAGTGATGTATCCGCCTTTGTCTCCAGCAAATGCGACATAGCCTCCTCTAATATTTCTCACATCATATAGAAGCCGTAAGTCGCCTGTGATGTGCCTAGATGCTCCACTATTAACAATCCAATGACTATTAATAATTCCTCCTGGAACATCCTGCACATATCATTCAAAGATCAGTTGAGGATGGGGACCCAAGCCTTAGTGGTCTTGGGTCTTCCCTGAGCATCACGAAAAGTGATCTCAATTTCTTGATGATTTTCAAAAATAGCAGCTCCCCTGAACTTTCACCCATCTTAGGTTTCCAAGTTTGTTTTTGTCTACCAGATTGAGTTTTGTAAACAAATTTTGAAACCTCTGGTTTTAATGGTTGTGAAGAACTTGGTTCCCTTTTAACAGTTTTGACTTCAGATTTTAAAGCCTTTTCAACAGCTTTGATGTTTTGACGTCGTTGTTTCGTTTCTTGTTCCTTAATAGTTCTTTTATTATGTTTTGGTGAAACGGGATGACGTTGAGGGTGAACCTTTTCAGGTGGTGCTTTCTCAATAAATTTATCCTTTGGAGTGTTTGTGCAGTTCTTAATGATATGCCCAAACTCCCCACATTTAAAACACGTTCTCCTTTCCACAAACTTAGGAGAATCTGATTGACCTACAGATGTCGAACCCGTAGAACCTGAGGTACTTGCTTTCTCATCACACCCGTTTGTATGTTGAGTGTAATTGTTTTGACTGTTACGTTTTAAAATCTTGACTTGTTGTACGATGTTTGATTTGTTTTCAAAAATCTCAATTTTATCCATACCCTTTGATGCTACAAATTTGACATCACTGTTTTTCTTCTGATAACGAGCTCCTGATTTCAGCTTTTGGAATTGGATCACATTGAGTTACAATGACTCCTGGAAATTGTCTTTCCCAAAAACTTGTTTGTATTATCTTCAAAAACTTTATCAATCGAAGATGGATTGACATTTTTAATTGGAAAATCATGATCTGAATAGATTTTAGAATCACCAACCAAAGTGTACAACACATTATTACTCTTAATGGTAGACACAGATTTCTTGTCATTCTTGACAGGATCTATCACTTGTTTGACAACTGGTTGAACAACAGGAGTAGCAGGATCACAAAGAATATGATTCTCAAGTGGAATTTCTACTCCTTTCATCTTGTCAAGTGATTTATCCTGATCACTAACATCTGATTCTGATTCATCATCAGACGATTCATAGTCCTTAATGATTGGAGGACTTTGTTTCGTAGATGTTGAAGTTTCTGGGTGCTCAGATGATGTTCTTGAAGAACTGTCCGGTTTGAACCCTAAGCCAGTAGTAGCTTCCTCATAATCAAGAGGCACACTGGGTTCATACCGAGGCATATCCTCTTCATCAGGCATATGAGTATAATTGTGTCTTAAAGGGGGCAGACACTTCTTATACCTAACACCTTTCATGTTTCCCTTTAGTTGTTGAACATCGATGATGTGATCGAGCACAAATCGGGAGTTAGAATAACTCTCCAATTTTTGCTTGATAGGATCATGCTCGCATTTGGCAATGGCTAGTTCCTTTTTTGTTTCCTCAACGATGTTAATGTAATCGTTAATGCTAACTTGTTTATGATAAACAACTTTGTTCACTTCGGAAACACTTTTCTTTAAGGTTTCAATTACAGATTTAAATTCCTTTTCGTTTCGAACTAAAGCCATATTTACCTATTTGCACATAGACAGCTCAATACCCAAACTTTGATTATGACTATGAAGCTTTTCGGATTCAAGCTTCAAATCTGCACAAGACTTACAAACACTAGGAGCAGGAGTTTCAGAACCTGACTCATAGAGGCTGAGACATTTGCCATAAAGGCAGATTGAAAAAAAACAGATCCATCTTCAGAGAAGAACTTTTCCATTTCTTTAGATGCTACAGCAGCCTTCTTGATCAGAACTGATTTCTGACATTTCAACTCCTCTGCTTCATTTAATAAGTCATCAACATCAGAATTTGCTTCTTCCTTCACATCAGATTCAGAATGATAATCACCCGAAATAGAACTTTCTTCATCAGAACTCCCGGTATAACCCGAACTGTCGTCACTTTCAGAAAATTCTTCCTTGTGTACGTGCTTGATGTGATTGATGATCTTTGCATAACACGCTGTTCCTCCTTCTTGATCACCTTCCCCAAATTGTACAGACCAATTACACCCTTCGTCAGCTTGAACGGTCAATGCTCGATTGGTGTTTGATGGTCCAGACTGGTTCTGATTGTTGTTCACTGCTACCATCCTTCTTTCACGATTGTCTTGATTGACGTTGACATTGGAAGTACTCGTCTGATTTACGAATGGGTTCTGATTGCCTTGTTTGCTTGGTTGGGTACACTCACGTTTGAAGTGCCCCTTTTCGCCATAATTGAAACATGTAACTGCATCTTTATCAAACCCGTACTTCGTATCCTTCTTACTTTCCAACGAAGTTCTTCCTGTTCGACTCATGAAATCCCTTGCCCTTCTAACTGCACTTGCAAATGCCCACTTTATGTCCATCAACTCCATTTCATCAAGGTCGATCTGTTGATAATCTTCATTGGTCATATTGATGTTACAAATATGACCTGCAACCAAACCGCAGTAAGCACTGACCATTGTATTAATGAGTTCCATATGCTCCTTTGCTACTTCAATGCTAACTTGTGAGAGGTTTGAAGTGTCGACTCTGATCGTGTTAGGGTTAAGGGGTGGAGGATTATTGGTATAATGAGCTTGTTGTTGTTGTGGTTGGGCTTGAGGTTTGGGTATGGATTGTGAAAGATAAGCACTTTGATTAAACTGTGGTTGAGTAGTGGTAACTTGAGGTGGAGGTGTGGATTGTGAAAGATAAGCACTTTGATCCCACTGTGGTTGGGCTTGATTGAACTATGGAAACGGAGAAGAGCTTGTATTGGATACAAACGCCGTTTGAAGCTTCGGTTGCTGAACGGAACTAGAACTAGCTGAAGGACCAAAACCAGGCAAATACATTTCTATGTTTTGAGGAGGTGCAGTTGCAATTCTTTTAGCCTTCCGAATTTCCTCTTCGTTCTTGTGCTCCAACTTCTGAATGAATTCAGAGAGATTGACATTGGCTATATCCAGAACGCACGTATGTTTTAGAAGCTCAATGAATGGACTCCACTTAGGAGGTAGAGCATCAGCAAAACGTGCAATCATTTCCTGATGAGTTGCATTAAGATTATAAGAACTCATTTCACTAATCAAATGATAAAAACGAGAAGTCATATCATTTAGGGTTTCATTTTCCAAGAATTGAAATGATTCAAACTCTTTCTTCAACAAATCATGACGTATCTTTCTAGTAGCTGCATTTCCTTCTCCTCTCGCTACCAATGCATCCCATAAGCTTTTCGTGGTCTTACAATATCCGAATTGATGATAGATTTCTTTGTGAAGCGCTTGTGTAAGAATAGCAAACGCCTTTTTCTCTAAGTCATAGGCTTTCTTGTCATCTTCAAGCATATTAGCATAACCCGCTGAAGTTGATGCTGCTACTTCGAGGGCAGGGTTGCATGCATTAATGAAACACATCCAAAGTTCGGTGCTTTGCCCTTGAACGTATGTGTGGAAACGTCCCTTCCATGATGGATAGTCGTTCATGTGATTTAACTTTGGCGGGTGATTGTTGCTACCCGTCTCACTCTCGCTAAGCAAAAGATTCTGATTGCTTTGATTTTGATTTTTTACCAAGGCCCATTGACTTACACTTATGGATGGTTGTTGTTGAGGTATGGAATTCGCTGAATATGCGGTCATAGAAGTCTGATTCGGATTTTAACCTGGTCGTGGGTCCGTACTCCAATCCCACGGACTTGTGCAGCTCATATTTGATGTATGAAGTAGAATACCTGATCAAATACTTGAAAACACAATGTTATCACACTTTTACAAACATTCTTTTTAAAATTGACAACACACTCGATGAAACGCTTTCCACGAAACAACTTCTGTTTCGTCGAAATGGCTTATGACGAAACAGAGTGTGTTTCGTCGAAGACTCTTTTGACGAAACGCTTTTGTTTCGTCGAAGATGCTTTTGGCGAAACGCTTGAGTTTCGTCGCTTGTTCGTTTCGTCGTTGACCGGTTTCGTCGATAAAGTAACAGAGAGGGAGTCTATATCTTGGCACAGAAGAATGGGGCACATTCACTTGAGGAAAATGAACCATTTGGTGAAAAACAATCTTGTGAATGGTGTGCCTGTGAGAAGTTTTCATCTACAAGATATCTGTGTTTCGTGCCAGAAAAGGAAGCAAACAAAGAAGTCTCACCCTTTGAAGAAAATCAAAACTGTTAACATTCGGGGATGCTTACTGTCTGGCGGTTACTGATGATTATTCTAGATTTTCTTGGGTATCTTTTATGGCAAACAAGAGTGATACTCCTGGCATCCTCAAGGATCTTCTTACAATGTTGGAAAATCTTTACACGTTGAAAGTTAAGAGGTGTAGGTCCGTTTTTCTCGGAGGATCCGATACGTAACCTATCCTTGTTTATCACAAACACTGTCACGGGTGCGGAATCCCCGTAACGGTGCAAACCAAACAATGTAAAGAGTATAACACGAATAGGTAATCAAAGATTCACTTAGATTAACAGGATGAGAACAAACTACAAACACATACACACAATGCTTGACGATAAACTCTCAGTTTCTCTCTATGCTCTCATCCACTAAACTGTGAAACATGCTTAGTATATATACTGACCCTTGGACGAAAACCCTTTGGACGAAATCATGAGTGACGAAATCAGTGATTTCGCCACACATGTATGACGAAATCACAAAGGGATTTCGTTGAAATGATTGTTGATGAAATCACCTGATTTCGTCAAAACCAACATGGACATAATATATTCTAAGGCATGAACAGAAGAGCATGATTACACACCTCTAAACATAATGCACACTAGCATTAGGTTAACATACAAATACAAAGACAAGACGTCATACCAAGTAGGATAGGAGGATATCCGACTAGGTAGACACGACGGTACGTACAGACTCGATAACAAAAGACTGTTTAACATACAACGAAACAAGACAAGTTACAGACACAAAATTGCACTAACAAACTCCCCTTTGTCTATTGCTTGGTCTTCGTTCTTTGAGTCTTTAATCTTCAGTGTTTTGCAGACAAGGTGCTTCCAGCATGTATACCACGATAAAAGCAGAAACAAGCAACGCGTTGGAACATTAAAGCTTGTTCAGCGTACTCGTCTTCATAGAAGATATCATGCCAAAACAGTTTGTTGATGTCAGCTACAGACATGTTGACAATCCACATCGGATCTAGCATCCGAAAGTTTTCCTGATCTTTAAAGACAATAACTGCTTCATGCGTATCCGAATCATAACACCATAACCGCATATTCTCCAAGAAATTTTGTTTCATCGGCATCAGTGGAATTTTATCCATGACTTTTGGTGGCTGCTAGATTAACTTGTATCGACCCGTGTTGGTCTCTGGATCTAGCATATACTTGATCTGCTGATAGACCGAAAACTGTGGCTTGTATAGTTTATCTTCCCACCCGTTTTGACGATTGAACCTCAATCTCTTTTCGAACAACATTGCTCCATCATAGTTTGAGCGATTGATAAGTTTCAAATTTGTTAATGCAGTAACGTCATAGAATGACAGAGATGTAATAATCAGCAACGAATTAAAATACTGGATGCCATGTTCGCGCTTGATGGCCATACAGTGAATATCCTGCACGAACATCCAGCTGAGTATCTTTCCATGCGGCTTTTCTTTTATGTACTGTATGTAATCAACTTGCACTTCCAGAGGAGATGGTTTCTCGATCTTCGACAAAAAACTTTTTCTCCATTCTTGAAATGCGTCTGTCGGATCGTCTGAAGAATCACGTTTATTAAATTGCTTATTGATATCTTCAAGATTCTTTTTCAGCCATTCTTCATCGAACGGATCAAACTCCGTTCCGTCAGCCCAAAAATAAGTTGATTTACTCGATTCGCCTTCAAAAACTATTTCTTCCAGATTCTCGGTGTCATCTGTTTCTAGTTCAATTGGCATTTGATCAATCACAGCATCATCAACTGTTTTCATTTCTTCCAAAGCTAGTTTCTGTTCATATGCTAAGTCTTCCACCAACTCCCCTTCTTCTAAAAGGTCTCCAGATACAGGATGTACAACCTGTAAGGCAATATCAGAAGAGCTAAGAACATTAGAAGTACCAGCCATGTCGCTTTCAACATAGGAACTTTCAAGTATTTTTATCAATTCTTCTTATGCACCACTAGAAGTTCCCTGCGAAGATTCAACCTGAGGAGGCTTGTAAGCAACAATTTCTGCAGACGTAGAGGCTGGAGGTTGTTGAGCATCAGCTGAGGAATCTGGATTCCCTTGATCTTTAGAATCATGATCATGCTTCTTCAACACTTCCTGTTGCTTGCATCGATCTTCCCACAAAGTAGCGACACGTTTTCGAAGAAACTCATAGCCTGCATTGATCCTTTTGACTCCGTCAACTATAGTTGTGTTACGAGAATCGTACCACTCTTTCATGAAGTCACATCTTCCTTTCAGATCCTCAGCCAGCTTTTGAAGTATAGAGATGCTTTGTTCTCTTGCCTCGTCTGCAGTTTTCAAACGTGCATTTTCTGCTTTTAGTTGATCGATCTCGGCTTGTTGGCGTCCTATCACAGTTTGTTGTTGTTCAACAGTGGACTTTAACTTATTTATTTCCACTTGTTGAGCAACTTGATCATTCTTTGTGATCCTGATGAAATCAGTTTGCCTTTGTATGCGATCTGCAGCAGCTTCAAGATGAGAAAATAAGAATTTGTTCTTTTCATCTTGAGACATTTTCGAGAATATCCTTTGACGTTCAGAACTAGGCTGAGATGTAGTCACTCTGATTACAGAAGCCATTGATCTTTGTGGAGCAACTTGAGGAGTTATTGTTGGAGTTTCAGGACTTGATGTAACCATAGGAGATGGTTGAGTAGCTGTGGTTGGTGGTTCAGTAGATCTCGGAGGAGATGGCACCATTGTTGAAGCTTCTTCAGCTGTGAATCCAAAGTTTGGATCCATTGTAGCTTCCTGTATAGGCTCAGAAGGAACAAATTGCTGAGCAGATGAAGAAGTACCTATGTTCTTTTTAGCTTTCTTCTTACGAAGGACAGACGTTTTCTTTTTCTGCACACGTTCAGTATCCGATGGAACATAATCAGAATCTGCTCACTCATCTCCACCAGCACTACTAGCGCCAGGTGCACTAGCTGCTGTCATTCCAGCATCACCACCATCACCATCACCACCTTCTTCATCATCATCACTATTAGATGAATCAGATGAATCACGCTTTCTCTTAAGCTTTTCTTTAATCCTCTTTTCTAACTCAGGCTCTTCATCATCTGACTGGCTGTCATTGTGACGCCATTTGTCATTATCAGGAGCCACGTATGTTTTGTTTGCTAGAGCACCAAACATCTTTCTTGGAGGATCAGATTCTTTATATTTCTTAGCCGAGTGACCCTTGAACAAGTTAAATGAATGATCCAACATAGTCTCAATCTTGATAATGTCGGTATGAGCATTGGGAAGATCAGGGTGCTGAGCATTCATGATCATTTGCATTAATCTCGGATACATCCGGAATTTCTTACCGGTCGTCCAAGATCCAGTTCTTCGTAAATTGTCTTTCATGTTTGCAAATAAGAACTGTGATATGCTAAATGGCTTATTCAGCACAAGTGCTACCATCAAACCGATGAGATCGAAACCAGTGATGTCATAACCTGCACCATTTTTGCCTAAACATTGAATGAGTACATGTAATAGGAACTTGTACCGCATAGGCAATGTAGCTTTGTTGATTTGCCCAACAAAAACGTCAGCAGTACATTTTATCCTGAGCAGACATCCGCACGTGCACTTGATTGGCACATAGAACGGTGCATCAGCAACGTCTTGAAGTTCCAAAACAGTGTTGAGAATTTCTGGAGTTAAATCCACATCCAGCTTATGAACTTGTCCTCCAATCACTTCCTTTCCATCAACTTCAGTTATCTGAGCAGTATCCCAAAATGCTTTAATCAATGTCTTGTATACCGGTGTTGCAAAAGTAACGACCTTGTTTATCCTTGATTCCCGAATCCGTGAACGAACGTGACCGAACACACGATAACGTACTACTAACGTGATTTCATTGATAGATTTGGCGATTCGGTACAAGATCTCACGTTTACACTACTTTCTCTCTCTAGAAAGTCTCCTCTCAAGTCTTCTACTGATCTCTTCCAAGAAGTCTTCCAAAACCCTTACTAAAATCATAACATAACCTCTATTTATATGGTCAAGGCACTTTTAATGATAGTTATCATTAATTACAAGTTTGCCACCTTGCCATTTCTAACTAAATAAGACATTACGCGCTTGATTCCTTTCGGCTTTTCACTACAACTCGGATTGACGAAGGCGATAGACATTAAGTGCATCAACAATCTCCCCCTTGGATATTGCCGTAGTCGATCTGTAGTGAAACTCGTAGCGACTTGACTTTCTCTCTCTTTAAGACTCGAACGAAGATGTAGTCGACAGACAACTGCACTAACAAACTCCCCCTTGGATGTTGACGGAATCTTTAGTGAGAGTCTTCAAATACTCTTGCTCGAACAGAATCCCAGAGGATCTGTATTTTCTTCAGAATCTTCAGGCTCCCCCTTTCGTCAAGCTTCCGTGCTTTTGGGATCGAAGCCTTGCTTTTCAGATACAAGCTCCTTTAGCGTTGAGCTCGTCTTCAGACTCCCCCTTAGACTCTGCTGTCGGGATCGTAGTCTGGCTTTTCGTAGCAACAAATTCAAAACCTGCACATACTCTATTACAATCAAATAAAGTTGTGATTCAACTTAATGAATCAACTAAGCATTTCGAACCATTTAACCAACCTGTCTATTCATCATGTTTAGCCTTTGAGATTTTGAATATCAGCTTTTCAACATCAGTTGTCGAAAATCTTTTTGGATTTTTGAAAATAAGAAACATAAATGCAAAGACAAAAATTTTAAATGCAGAAATGAAATATGTACAAACATATTTTTGTGAGTTTGTGCAAGAGGATCATATCAGTTTTTGAGACACATCACAAACACCGTTAAGCTTTGAACATTGTCAGCTCTAAACAATTTACCTAGATTGTCAGTTATATCTTTACACAAAGTTTAACTGATTCGAGATACGAGATTAATGTTTTAGATACTTAAACTTATTCGAGTGTCCCATCACTTGAATATATCCCGTATCCAGATTCAAATATTCAATCTTACAAACTTAATTGAGTGTCCCATTTCAGAATATACTCCCGTATCCAGATCTCAATATTCAGAATTACAGGAAAGTATACTAAGATGATATCTGTAAAGGATTAGACTGAAATCATGAGAGCTCAGGTCAGAACTACCGTTCAGCAGAGAGATCATGATTTGTGTCCCCTTTAGAGGATCTTTTCAGCTACAACAGATGATTATCAATTTTATTGTCTAATCAGCTGAGGGCTTATGCTGTGTTTCAAGCATTTGCAGCAAGTATTATCCAAGGACTAGGTCAGAACTTCCATTCAGCAGAAGTCCCGGGATAATACCCCAGATATCACTGAGTATAAACAAACCTAGTATTTCAGAAAGAGAAACCTTTCAAACGAAATTTCGGGGGTTACCCATATATTCGTGAAATGTTACCCACAAAATAAGAATGTTTGACATCTTATAGACTCCTTCAAACGAGATTTCGGGGGTTACCCATATATCTAAGAGATGTTCCCCACGAGATAAGCAAGTTAGACTTTTTATGTTTATATCTCGAAAACAATCTATTGAATGTGTAAAAATTTACTAACAAATCCACAATAAAATTGTTTATCACATTAAACATTCCATATCTTTAGCGTGTTGTGATAGTCTACTGATGTACTATCATCTCCTCTTTTATGCAACAAAAACTCATTTTTGAATTTTTCGATGTTTTTAACTTTTTCAAATTTTCTAATTTTTTTAAAATTTTTCTCCCCCTAAAATCAAAATATGTTTCAATTTTGATTTTCTGAGAAAATTTGAAACAAACTGTACAAAGTTGACAACTTGATGAGAATCACTTCAATTCTCCATCCATTTGGCGTAAACAATCAGAACTCCCCCTCACAACAAACTATTTTCCCATTATGATTTCAAAACACTTAAGTTTGTTTTAATCAAAATGGTTTTTCCGGAAAATTAGTTTTGTGTGTCATTTCACAAATTCGGGGTTTCATCACCTTGTTTTACAAATTACTACTTGTAGAAAAGATGAATCAAGTACAACTTAATGTCCCTGATTTATCTTTTGAAGACGAAAAATCACCAGAGTGAAATTTCTCAAGAAATGTGCCGATTCATGTTCCACGCTTATCAACCTGGGAACTCCGGCAAGTCAGGGTTTTTCACTTGAAAAGATCCACCCAAGCCTGACCAGCCTTGGGTTTGATAGTTTTTATCTCAACAACTGGCTCTTCTGGTTTTAACGAACCAGAATCATTACCGAAATGTGGCTTGTCTGACTTTGACATGTCAGATTCATCGCCTGAAGGTGGCTTGTCTGACTTCGACATGTCAGATTCATCGCCTGAAGGTGGCTTGTCTGACTTCGACATGTCAGATTCATCGCCGACCTTTTTCTCCTTCTTCTGTATCTCCTCTTTTGTCCTCAGATTTGCATCTGACGAATTCGGTTTACTTGACTTTGTTGTCGAGTGAATCGATTCATCAGCACTCTTCTTTGATCTATCGGGTGAACCCGAGGACAAAATCTTCTCCAGATATTCTCTGGCCTTCTTCCTTTTTTTTCGCAGTTTGTCTTTTTGCCCTTGAGAAAGCTTCACTTTCTTTTCTTGAACTTTAGGTTCGTGAACCTTCTATTCTTTGTCTTCTAAAACTTTCAGTTCTTTGGGCTTGACAGGGACTGGTTTCTTTGCCAATTTCTGAGAATTAACCCTCAGTCTTTCACTTGATTTCCTTGGGCAATCTCTGGCAATATGACCTTTGATTAGGCAGTTATAGCATCTCCTCGTTTCAAATCTCTTTCTCTGGCAGTTAACAGCAATGTGTCCTTGATAACCGCATTGGTAACACACTCTGTTATCATGCCCATCACCATTTTCATACCAAACGCTTAGATCAAAGCATTGTCTGGCGTGATGATACTCCTTCCTCTTCTTGATTGTTGGATTTTGCTTTTGAGCACTGTGGTCAAACCTGCACCACTCATTACCAACAATTTTTGAGTTTTCGTTTTTCAATTTTTGTGCTTTTTGAATGCGATTGGATGATCGATCTGATGAGCTTTTATTTTCTTTTTGTACAATTTTCTCAGTTTTAACTATTTGTTTTTGTTCTACAATCTTCTTAACAGGTTCTTGCTTTGAGCATTCACCTATTTCAGTAGATTGCAAAACAGTATTTTTGAATTTTTCATTTAAGTCTAAAAACAATTTTTGTTTTTCAATTTTTTCATTTACATCATCAGATTTCTCATCACAATCTTTAACTTTGACATTGTCAAAGTTTGTGACATTGTCACTTATTGGAATTTCTTTGATTGGTTCTGGACACACATAAAGTGCAGAAGTCACAAAACCTTTCAACTTACTTTCTAACTCAGCAATTTTATGCCGATCATTTTCAGCTCTTTTTCAAGCTGAATGATTTTAGCAAGATAAGAATTGATTGCAATTTGTTTTTCAAGATTATCTTTACCAAAAATATCTCTCTCATCTTCTAAAATCTTGATTTGTTTTTGAAAATTTTTTTCAATTTTTGATTTTTCATTTTCAAAAACTTTTTCTTTTTCTTTCAAAATTTTGTTTTCCAATGTCAAACTGTCCAAATCACTTAACAGTTTGACATTGTCTAATTCAAATTTGTCACATTTTGAACACTTCTCGGTCATCTTTACATCCTCAGCTTTCTTCTCAACCTTAATAGCTGAAATCTCCTTAACTTGCTCTTCTACCTCTCGAACATTTTCTTCGGATTTTAATTTTGCTTCATTTCTAATCTTTTGAATTTCAAGTTCTCGCTCTTTAATCTTCTCGATAAACATGCTCAAAGTCACGTCTAAGTATATCTTCTTCCAATCTGACAAACACGTTCTCCACCCATCATCCGGTAGAGCATTTGCTAACTTGTTAACCCATTCCTCATTTGTCTTGGTAATCTTCAAACTCACCATCATCCAATACAGCTCGACATACCTTTCGATCAATTCTTCAATCGATTCTCCATCGATACCTGAAAAATTATTGAACTTGTTCAGTACAATATTAATTGCAAAATCCATTTTCGGTATTAAACGATTCAAAAAAACGAATTTTCAATCACTTCAAAACTTTCACACAAACAAATGACTATTCGATTGAATATCAAAGATTAGGTGAACGTGAATCGAATGGAAATTCGTTCGTGTGTATAACCGATGCTCGACAAACTACCTTGGATTTCCTGCAAACAAGCAAGTAAACAATTAGATCAAAACTAATTGAATTCGTAACAGTGTGTGGATGAACCCAATCTAAGACTCGTTTGTCGAAGATTCGTGAACCCGTTCCAATAAATGTACACTGTTAATTCAACTGTCCCCCAATTCTTTAAACAACCCAAACTGTGAGGCTTCAGGGATTGGGCCTTTCACTTTAGTAAATCTAAACACCACTGCTAATAATGCCTTTTTTTTTTTAAATCAACAACCACACCCACTATCACATGTAAAAATTTGTTTTGTTTTTTTTTTTTTTTTAAATCAACAACCACACCCACTATCACATGTAAAAATTTGTTTTGTTTTTTTTTTTTTTTTAAATAAAACGACATATGGTCACTCAACACAAACAATTAATACAGGGCTGACAACTTGTTGATTAGATTAAGCAAACCAAATATGGATTGGGTAATTTTGGGCGGTGAACAGCTGATTGGGCCTAAAAATTAATGGGTCTTCAAATTTAATGGGCGGCAACAACTATTAAAGTGCGCGGTGCAAGTAAATGGTTGGGATAGGGCCAAGTTTTCAAATGGGGCGGTGGATAAGGGCTGCAAACATGATTTTTTTTTTTTTTACTTTGCTGTGACCTAATGTGGGGCGGTGTAATCAACAACTTTTGTAATGGGGCGGTGTTAATGATAACATCTAACCGCCAAACACTCGTGATAAAATTCAAGAGGCTTTAGTGATTGGGTTTCAATGGGCGGTCAAGTTAGGTCAAAACAAACACTGGATTGGGTCTTGGGCTGCACACACAATTACTCAACAAACAACAAACTAGTGGGGCGGTTCAATGAGGCTTAGTGATTGGTTAATTTGGGCGGTACATTGACATGGGCTGACAAAGGGTAATGGCAATAATGGGTTTCACATGGGGCGGTTCATTAAAAATGATTGGCCCTATATCTTATTGAACTGACAACTCACAATGTAATTTGTTTAAATGTCAGCAATTGTAGGACAGTGATTAATGAGCTTTAAAACGTGATTGGGTCTAGCTTGGGTGGTGCCGGTTCATATACTTGACTTAAGAGCGACCCACATTAGTCCACAAAAGCGGTTCAATAGATTCCCTATGAGCGGTTCATAGGGATGACATATGAGCGATTCAAATTAATTCCAAATGAGCGATCCTGAGCTAATGTAACATGAGCGATCCAACCACAATATTACGAGCGGTTCATAGTAAAGACCAAATAAGCGATCCACAGGATTGCCAAATAAGCGGTCCACAGCTGAAATTTGACGCAAATTCGGACCGAAAAACTGCGATATCTCCAAAACGGCTTGGAGTTTCGATGTGAAACTTGGTAGGGTTGTAGATCGAGTCTATGCGCACAACATATCCAAAAATCAGACGATTTGGACCGTATTTACCTGTTCAATTTGACGAAAAACGATGAAAAACGTGAAAAGTAGGTAGAAGATGATGAAATAGGTGAAATCGGATCTGAATCGGCTCAAATCTGGTATGAAAACGATGTGTTTGATCAAGCAATCGAGCTCCTAGCTCTGATACCACTTGTAGGACCGGTTTTGACACCGTTCGATTGCGTAACGAACGTTTCACGTGCGGAATCCGTGAACGAACGTGACCGAACACACGATAACGTACTACTAACGTGATTTCATTGATAGATTTGGCGATTCGGTACAAGATCTCACGTTTACACTACTTTCTCTCTCTACTTTCTCTCTCTAGAAAGTCTCCTCTCAAGTCTTCTACTGATCTCTTCCAAGAAGTCTTCCAAAACCCTTACTAAAATCATAACATAACCTCTATTTATATGGTCAAGGCACTTTTAATGATAGTTATCATTAATTACAAGTTTGCCACCTTGCCATTTCTAACTAAATAAGACATTACGCGCTTGATTCCTTTCGGCTTTTCACTACAACTCGGATTGACGAAGGCGATAGACATTAAGTGCATCAACACATTGCGTGATTTCTTTAAAATCGACAAACTTTCCTTCCGGATCAAGATGAGCAATCATATTGTGTCGCGGCTCAGACATAATTTCTTCTTCAGTTTTGTTTGGTTTCTTTGTCACGAGTTTGCGTGATTTCGGAGCCATTCTGTTGTTTGACAAAAACGTGTAATGAGAGCGAGTTATGTGAAAATTATAAAATACATATAAGTATACATATTTAATGTGTATTGGACATTAATCATGTATAATATATATGCTGTAAAAAAGTTGCCAAGTTCACAGTAAGGTTACACAGTTCACAGTTAAAGAAAATGTTTCCAAAGTGCTTATGCAATGGACCCTGTGACGAAATCAAAAAGACTTATCCAAACACATAGACGAAAACACATTTTGGGCCGACGAAAACCAATGTGTTGGGCTTTAAACATTTAGCCCAAACACCTGGGATGACGAAATTGGATGTGGGATGACGAAAACAGGTGATTTCGGCGATTTCGGATTTCGACAACAAGGAAAACAGTGCTTTCGGCAATAAGTGATTTCGGCAAACATTTGATTTCGGCAATAAGTGATTTCGGCAAAAAGTTGATTTCATCAATTTGGGATTTCGACAATTTAGGGTTTTGATATAAAGGGGATTTCGGCAATTTGGGGTTTTGATATAAAGGGGATTTCGACAAACGGGTAATTTTGGGTTTTGCAAAAATGATTCTGTCATTTGAGGGTTTTCACAAATCCTGTTTGCTTTCATCATTCTGTAAAACCCAGTTGTTTAACCAAAACTTTGAATCCAAAAACTTATATAATTTTTAACCCAAAAGTGCACCAAACATACCAAAACCCACATCCCCTGTTTCTGTCGATTATACATGTCAAAAGATACCACACCCATATTCTGATTATTTTCAAACAAACAACAACCAAGATTCCAAGTAATCCAACATATTTATCGAAAAATCATGAATATAAACAACCAAACCCTAACACCCAAAACCAACAATTTATAAGTTCAAATCAAAACCCAAAAACAAGTAACTATCATACACATATAAACTGTAACATTCAAAGATAAACAAATCATATTCAAACAAGATATCTTAGAAACAAACAGGAATATGATACAAGCATTAATCACCAGTTAATAAGGGTTTCGACAATCAATGATTAGAAAAAGTGGGTTTAAAAATTGTAGATGATGAAATCGATCCATTTGAGTACCTTTGATTGATACAAAAACACAGAGAATCAATGAGGTTTGAAGTCGATTAAATGGGGGTTGAAGATGATGAATAGTATAGAGAGATCGTTTTGAGAGTGATGTTTGGAAAAGTTAGATCAATAATGCAGAAGGATCTCTTTTATCCCTGGTCCCACTCGACGAAAACAAAACAGGTGACGAAAACACTTTGAATCACACTTGTCCGACGAAATCGCTTTGGGGCCCGGTCATAAAATTCATTTGGGCCGATGAAATCGGTTGGGGGTTTGGGCCGACGAAATCGGTTGGGGGTTTGGGCTGACGAAATCGGTTTACTTTGTTTTTGTTGACCAAATGACCAGACAACAAGATATTATCAAATCTTATCTCCTGAAAACCAGGACTCCTTTTTCAAACAGCCTTACTGAAACAGATTTCGAAGCTTGTTATTTTCAACAACCATCATTACACTTGTACATAATAGTCAATAATACACTTTGTTGACTAGTTAAAGCAGTTTTTCATTTACAATCAAACTTTGAACACTTTTAAACAACGTTTTGGCTTTGTTAGAACAACCAACTGCAAAAAGGGCATTTTTATGAAGTAGGAAACACAAACAAGTCAGTTTCAGGCTTTTCTGCATAAAACTTCGAGTTACCAACATCGGCTAATCAAAACAAGTTTTACGAAATACACTACAACATAAATTAAAGTGCAGTAAACTAACGAAAGACAATAACATAAGAAATTTGTACAAGAAACAGCTTTTTGCGAGTTTCAAGGTAAGAGATTCATTACCAGCTTACGATCTTTGTCAAAACGGTTTCTGGTTTCTGTTTAAAGCTTTAGAAAAGTATTCTACCACAATTATCGGTATTGTTGTCCACCTAAGCTCAACTTATCAGATGTAATAATAATTAGGAGCTATGATTTAGGGTAAGAGTTCATTTTACCACTCACGACACATTCCCGTATCAAGGTATGCACGAGAGTTCATTTTACCGGTGAGTATACTGCTTATCATCCGTTTTGACCGTATAATAGATGTGAGAAACTCAATTATTTTGATTGAAAACAAGCCCTATGTGATAGAATCACTTATTGATGAGGAACATGATTTTCAGATGCTTGAAGGGCACAAGAGCAAGTCCGTGAACAGGTCAGTACTTTCGTACAGCAAAGAGACGAACTTGACTCCCAGATGAATGTGATATATTATCACTTGTTTTGTTGGACATGTGATTGTTGATCACTTATTGAGGTCGAATGCAATATGTACACGTATGAATAGTATTATGGAAGATCTTAGACTTCGTCTCCATTATTTTTACGGTTTGATATAACCATGATACCCAGATGATAAGACAGCATAAAGACCGAATATCTCATAACGTCGGCAATCAATCAAACGAAATTTCGGTACCAAGACCATATGCCAATGAATGGTTCCCACCTGACTTGAAGTCTGTTAGGTTTATATCATCCTGCACATTTTAGTCTGATTGTGAACCTACCGATACATCATTAGTAAAGCTACTTATCATTTTTTTAATTTTTCTTTTTCATTTGACCATATTGACATACCACACCAGTGTATATCATCACTTTCCCTTCTTTTCTCCAAGAAACTCATTTTTCGTTTTCTATTGTTTTTGAATTTTTGATTTTTTTTTAAATTTAAAGACAGAAAGTAAACGACATATTTTTGGATTTTTGAACTTTCCACATGTTTTTGTATTTTCTGAAATTTCTCCCCCTAAAATGTGAAAAGATAAGTAAAATGAAAATATTTTTGGATTTTTGACGCTTAAGAAAATATTTACAAAAACGATCAGCCGAAAGAAGTTTACTCTTGTTTCACCTTAATACCATTGACCAACAAGAGATAGTCAAAACGAGATTTGTCAAAAGCTTTTGTGAACAGGTCAGCACGTTGTTCTTCAGTGTGGATTTTAACAACATTGATTAATCTTTTATCAAAACAATCACGTATGAAGTGACATTTAATTTCGATGTGCTTGGTCTTGGAGTGTTGAACAGGATTTCTAGTAATAGATAAAGCAACATTATTATCAACTAAAATAGAGGTAGATAGGAATTCAAAACCATAGTCGCGCATTTGTTGCTGAATCCAAAGAACTTGAGAGCAACAACTTGAGGCAACAATGTATTCAGCTTCACAAGTTGATGTAGCGACATAAGTTTGCTTCTTGCACTGCCACGTGACTAAGCGACTTCCTAAGAATTGACATCCAGCTGTTGTGGATTTCCCATCTATTTTGCATCCACCGAAATCTAAATAACTAAGCAACCAAGTCAAAGCCATCATCCTTGGGGTACCAGAGACCGATGTCCGGGCAACCCTTCAGATAGCGAAAAATCCTTTTAACAGCTCCAAGATGAGATGCTTTTGGGTTAGCTTGATATCTTGCAAGCAGGCACGTTGGATACATGATATCAGGCCTCGATGCTCTGAGATACATAAGAGATCCGATCATAGCGTGATAATAAGAAGAGTTGACACTTTCACCCTTCAAGTCCGGAGTAATCCCGTGATTAGTCGGAAGTGGGGTACCAATGGGCGTTGCGTCAGACATCTGGAATCGGCTCAAGATGTCACCAACATATTTAGTCTGATGGATGAATATCCCAGAATCAGTTTGTTGAACTCGTAGGCCAAAAAGAAATTCATCTCTCCCATTGCGCTCATTTCGAACTTCTCCTGCATAACACTTTCAAATTGCCTGCACCAAGTATCGTTAGTAGAACCAAAAATGATATCATCAACGTACACCTATACCAACAAAAGATCTCCGACTTGCTCCTTGATGAAAAGAGTACAGTCGATAAGACCCCGGCGAAAACCGTTCTCCAGCAAATAAGTGGATAAGGTTGCATACCAAGCCCTCGGTGCTTGATGTAATCCGTAGAGAGCTTTGTTGAGCAACCAAACCCGATCGGGATGGATAGGATCTTCGAAACCTGGAGGCTATTCGGCATACACTTCTTCTTCAACAATACCATGCAAGAATACGCTTTTGACGTCCATCTGATAGACTTTGAATCCTTTAAAAGAAGCATAAGCTAGAACGATCCGAATAGCCTCCAGACGAGCAACCGGTGCATAAACCTCGTTGTAATCAATGCCTTCAACTTGAAGAAAGCCCTGAACAACCAATCTCGCCTTGTTGCGAATGACCACTCCACGATCATCCTTTTTGCACTTGTAAACCCAACGGGTGCCAATTTTCTTGTAGTTGTCGGGTTTTTCAACAAGTCTCCAAACACCCAGCTTCTGGAACTGTTGTAGTTCCTCTTGCATTGCTTCAACCCAAGAATTATCCTTTATGGCTTATTTCCAAGATTTCGGTTCTTCTTGTGAAACATAACACGCGGAGGACCAATCATTTTGAAGACCAGATTCTCTAATGGCTAAATACAAACCAGGACTCTATTTGTTTCTCAGCTGATTACGCGTCTGCACTCCTTGTTGGACATCTCCTATGATATTCTGCTGTGGATGGGTATCGTGTATCCTCATTTCAGGATTTTCAGGAACACGAGCACTGTATTCATGAAGAATTCCCTTAGAAGTACAGAACTCATCCATCACACGGTTCTTGAATTCAGTTCCATTGTCGCTTCTGATCCTCATAACTTTCAACGTGTAGAGATTTTCCAACATTGTAAGAAGATCCTTGAGGATGCCAGGAGTATCACTCTTGTGTGCCATAAAAGCTACCCAAGAAAATCTAGAATAATCATCAGTAACCACTAAACAATAAACATCCCCGAATGTTGTCTTGTGTCTCATAGGTCCAAAGAGGTCCATATGAAGACGTTCGAGAGGCATGCTTACAATGTTGATTTTCTTAAGAGGGTGAGACTTCTTCATTTGTTTCCCTTTCTGGCACGAAACACAGATATCTTGTAGAAGAAAACTTCTCACGGGCACGCCATTCACAAGATTGTTTTTCACCAAATGGTTCATTTTTCTTAAGTGAATGTGCCCCATTCTTCTGTGCCAAGATATAGACTCCTTCTCCGTGGCTTTTGAGATAAAACATGTGACTTGTGCAGAAGCCGTAATCGCTTGGCTCATCTCAAGAATATAAAGATCATTAACTCTTGGAGCCGATAAGGAATCCATTCATCTGGAATTTTGAAACCAGGTTTCAGCACATAACAACCGGCATCATCAAAATGCACGGTGAACTTCTTGTCGCAAATTTGCGAAACACTGAGAAAATTGTGATCAATTTGACGAACATGATTGATCTTATCGAAACACACAACACCATTGGAGATCATTCCCTCTCCAGTGATGTATCCGCCTTTGTTACCAGCAAACGGGACATAGCCTCCTCTAATATTTCTCACATCATATAGAAGCCGTAAGTCGCCAGTCATGTGCCTAGATGCTCCACTATCAACAATCCTATGACTATTAATAGTTCCTCCTGGAATACCCTACACATATCATCAATGATCAGTTGAGGATGGGGACCCAAGCATTAGTGGTCTTGGGTCGTCCCTGAGCATCACGAAATATGATCTCGATTTCTTGATGATTTTGTAACACAACACCTCCCCCTGAATTTTCACCCGTCTTAGGTTTCCAAGTTTGATTTGTTTTACCAGATACAATTTTATGAACAGATTCTAAAATTTCTGGTTTTAAAAATTGTGAAGAACTTGGTTTCCTGTAGACCGTTTTGACTTCAGATTTTAAAGCCTTTTCAACAGCTTTGACATCGTTGTTTCGTTTCTTGTTCCTTAACAGTTCTTTTATCATGTTTTGGTGAAACGGGACGACGTTGAGGTTGAACTTTTTCAGGTGGTGCTTTCTCAACAAATTTATCTTTTGGAGTGTTTGAGCAGTTCTTAATGATATGCCCAAACTCTTCACATTTAAAACATGTTCTCCTTTCCACAAACTTAGGAGAATCCGATCGACCAACGGATGTTGAACTCGTAGAACCTGAGGTACTTGCATTTTCATCACACCCGTTTGTATGTTGAGTGTAATTGTTTTGACTATTACGCTTTAAAACCGTGACTTGCTGTACAAAATCGGTGTTTGACTTGTTTTCAAAAGTCTCAATTTTATCAGTACCCTTCGATTCTACAAATTTGACATTACTGTTTTTCTTCTGATGACGAACTCCTTTTGTTTCAAATTTAGATTGAGAAACATTAGGCTTTTGAGTTTGTTTTTCTGGTTGTTTACCCTTAGCAGCAATAGGTTGTTGCTTTGTTGGTGATTTTTGATTTCCAAATTGTTTCTCGATTTCAGTTTTTGGAATTGGGTCACATTGAGTTACAATGACTCCTGGAATTCTCTTTCCCAAAAACTTGTTTGTATTATTTTCAAAAACTTGATCAATCGAAGATGGATTGACATTTTTAATTGGAAAATCATGATTTGAATAGATTTTAGAATCACCAATCAAAGTGTACAACACGTTATTACTTTTAACGGTAGACACAGATTTCTTGTCATTCTTGACAGGATCTATCACTTGTTTGACAACTTGGTGAACATCAGGAGTAGGAGGATCACATAGAATATGATTCTCAATTGGAACTTCTACTCCTTTCATCTTGTCAAGTGATTTATCCTGATCACTCATATCTGATTCTGGTTCGTCATCAGATGACTCATAGTCCTCAATGATTGGAGGGCTTTGTTTCGTAGATGTTGAAGTTTCTGTTTTCTCAGATGATGTATTTGAAGAATTGTCCGATTTGAACCCTAGGCCAGTGGTAACTTCATCGTAATCAGGCATATAGGTATAAATATGTCTAAAAGGGGGCGGACACTTCCTATACCCAACACCTTTCTTGTTTCCCTTCAATTGTGAACGTCAATAATGTGATCGAGCACAAATCGGGAGTTAGAATAACTCTCCAACTTGAGCTTGATTGCATCATGCTCGCATTTGGCGGTGGCTAGTTCCTTTTTGGTTTCCTCAACTATGTTAATGTAATCATTAATACTAACTTGTTTATGATAAACAGTTTTGGTCACTTTGGAAACACTTTTCTTTAAGGTTTCAATTACAGATTTAAACTCCTTTTTTTCTAACCAGAGCCATATTTGCCTCTTTGCACTTAGACATTTCAATAACTAAACTTTGATTATGACTATGAAGCTTTTCAGATTCAAGCTTCAAGTCTGCACAGGAATTACAAACACTAGGAGCAGGAGTTTCAGAATTTACCTGACTCGTAGAGGCTCAGACATTTGCCATAAAGGAAGTTTGAAAAGAAAAAGATCCGTCTTCAGAAATGAACTTCTCCATTTCTTTAGATGCTACAGCAGCCTTCTTGATCAGAACTGATTTCTGACATTTCAACTCCTCCGCTTCATTCAACAAGTCATCAAGATTAGAACTTGTTTCATCCTTCACATCAGATTCAGAATCATAATCGCCCGACGTAGAACTTTCTTCATCAGAACTCCCGGTATAACCCGAACTGTCGTCACTTTCAGAGAATTCTTCCTTATGAACGTGCTTGATGTGATTGATGATCTTTGCATAACACGTTGTTCCTCCTCTATCTTGATCACCTTCCCCAAGTTGTATAGACCAATTACACCCTTCACCAGCTTGAACGGTCAATGCTCGATTGGTGTTTGATGGTCCAGACTGGTTAGGGTTCTGATTCTGATTGTTGTTCACAGCTACCATCCTTCTTTCAAGATTTTCTTGATTTACATTGACATTTGAAGTACTCGTCTGATTTCTGAATGGGTTCTGATTGCCTTGTTTGCTTGGTCGGGTGCACTCACGTTTGAGGTGCCCCTTTTCGCCACAATTGATACATGTAACCGCTTCTTTATCAAATCTGTACTTCGTATCCTGTTTACTTTCCAAAGAACTTCTCCCTGTTCGAACCATAAAGTCCTTCGCCCTTCTAACAGCACTTGCGCACGCCCACTTTATATCCATCAACTCCATTTCATCACGGTTGATTTGTAGATAATCTTCGTTGGTCAAACTAATGTTTCCAATTTGACCTGCGACCAAACCGCAGTAAGCACTGACCATTGTATTAATGAGTTCCATATATTCCTTTGCTACTTCAATGCTAACATTTGAGAGGTTTGTAGTATCAACTTTGATTGTGTTAGGGTTTACGGGTGGAGAATTGTTGGTATAATGAGCTTGCTGTTGTTGTGGTTGGGCTTGTTGTGGTGGGATAGGAATATAAGCACTCGGATCGAACTGAGGTTGAGTAGTGGCAACTGGAGGTGTAAAACGGATATAAGGACTACCAAATTGAGGTCTAGAATAAGCCTGAGCTTGAGCACTCAAATGCGCTGGCGGAAAATAAGCACTCGGATCGAAGACCGGAGGTGGAGCTGATTGTGGAAACGGAGAAGAGTTTGTATTTGATACAAACGCCGTTTGTAACTTTGGTTGCTGAGCTGAGCTGGAACTGGAACTAGCTAACTGGTTAAAACCTCCAAGATACATTTCAGTATTTTGAGGAGCAAGAATTCGTTTAGCTTTTCGAATTTCTTCATCATTCTTGTGTTCCAGCTTCTGTATGAATTCATAGACGTTAACATTTGCAGCATTTAGAACACCCGTATGCTTTAAAAGCTCAATGTATGGGCTCCACTTTGGAGGTAGAGCATCAGCAAACCGTGCAACGATTTCCTGTTGAGTTGTAGTAACACCATAAGCAAACATTTCACTAATCAAATGATAAAAACGTGTAGTCATATCATTTAGGGTTTCATTTTCCAAGAACTGAAATGATTCAAACTCTTTCTTCAATAGATCATGGCGTGTCTTTCTAGTAGCTGCATTTCCTTCTCCTCTTGCTACCAAAGTATCCCATAATGTTTTTGTGTCTGTACAAAAAGAGAATTGATGATAGATTTCTTTGTGAAGCGCTTGGGTAAGAATAGCAAACGAATTTTTCGCTAAGTCATAGGCTTTCTTGTCGTCTTCAAGCATATTAGTAAAACCCGCTACAGTTGATGTTGCTTCTTCGAGGGCATTGTTGTGTGGAGTAATGAAGCACCTCCAAAGATCGGTGCTTTGCCCTTGAACGTATGTGGTGAAACGACCTTTCCATGTCGGAAATTCATACATAGGATTCAACTTTGGTGGGCGATTGTTGATGCCCGTTTCGCTCTCGCTAAGAAAAAATTCTGAATATTTTGATTTTGATTTGAAACAAAAGCCCATTGAGTTGCACTTATAGATTGCTGACCAAACACATTCTTTAGCCATGCTGTTGCAAAGGTTTGATTTTGACCTGGTCGTGGTTCTGTACTCCAATCCCAAGGACTTGTACTACTCATATTTGATGTTAGAACGACTGTACCTGATAAAACACTTAACAACACAAAGATAGAACAGTTTTGCAAGTCCTCTGTTTAAAATTGACAATAGATCAGGATGTTTGACGAAATCCAATGGTGATTTCGTCGAAGTTATGTGTGACGAAAACAGTTAAGTTCGTTGACAGATGTGTGACAAAATCACTGTGTTTTCGTTGACTGTTATGTGACGAAATTACAGTGTTGACAAAAACAAATATGGACGAAATCGGATTTCGGTGCCAAGTGATTTCGTTGAGTGGAATCGGATTTCGGAGCCAAGTGATTTCGGCTGGAGAGAGGTGATTTCGGCTAAGAAGTGATTTCGCCAGTTCTTTTTCAGCTTGATATTGTTGACTGAACTGATTTGGACGAAATCAGAAGGATTTCGTTGATTGTGGTTACCAGCTATTAAATATTTAACTATTAGATATTTTGCAAACCTTATCCTCTGACAATATCACAAGTTGGTGACAACAATTTCAACCATCTATGTTTTCGAAGGTCACTTTTTCTCACCAACTAATCATCACAGTACACTAAATTCAAACACCTTGAATTAAATATTAATAAACGAAGTAAGTAGGAACTCCACAATGATCAAACACAGAGATATGCAAATAATCAGTTTGAAGATTTCAAGAACACTTTGAAGATTATGAAATTCTCGAACATGATTTTGCCTATATTTTCAACAAAAACCCAAATGTCAACATGTATAAATGCAATATAACAGGTTTTCAATAAAACTATAGCAAAATAACACTTGTAAACACAGATTTTCAGTAGAATTTCCAGAAAAAAAATTAAAATTTTTCAAGAACAACAATTTGAAAATAACAAGAACACACTTGTTTCAAACAATACAATGTTTGGTTTTAAACAAGGAGAAGAGCCATAGCTCTGATACCACTTGTAGGTCCGTTTTTCTTGGAGGATCCGGTATGTAACCTATCCTTGTTTATCACAAACACTATCACGGGTGCGGAATCCCCGTAATGGTGCAAACCAAACAATGTAAAGAGTATAACACGAACAGGTAATCAAAGATTCACTTAGATTAACATGATGAGAACAAACTGCAAACACATACACACAATGCTTGATGATAAACTCTCAGTTTCTCTCTATGCTCTCATCCACTAAACTGTGAAACATGCTAAGTATATATACTGACCCTTGGACGAAAACCCTTCGGACGAAATCATGATTGACGAAATCAGTGATTTCGCCACACATGTATGACGAAATCACAAAGGGATTTCATTGAAATGATTGTTGATGAAATCACCTGATTTCGTCAAAACCAACATGGACAGAATATATTCTAAGGCAAGAATAGAAGAGCATGATTACACAACCTCTAAACATAATGCACACTAGCATTAGGTTAACATACAAATACAAAGACAAGACGTCATACCAAGTAGGATAGGAGGATATCCGACTAGGTAGACACGACGGTACGTACAGACTCGATAACAAAAGACTGTTTAACATACAACGAAACAAGACAAGTTACAGACACAAAACTGCACTAACAAGAGGATCAGAAGCGACAATGGAACTGAGTTCAAGACCGTGTGATGGATGAGTTATGTACTTCTAAGGGCATTCTTCATGAATACAGTTCTCGCTACACTCCACAACAAAACGGTGTTGCGGAGAGGAAGAATCGGACGATAATTGAAACTGCAAGAACGATGTTGGTAGAGTCGGAGCTCCCTGTTCAATTCTGGGGGAGGCTGTGTCGACTGCTTCTTACACATTAAACCGAGTTCTTACAGTTAAGAGGCATGGCAAAACTTGTTTCGAACCTCTACAGAAAAGGAAACCGGATCTTTCTTACCTAGAACCTTTCGGTGCTCCATGTACTATGATTGAGCCAAATGGAAAGTTTGGCGCGGAAGCTATCGATGGTTTCTTCCTTGGATATGCAACTCCAAATTTTCGTCTATGGAATCTGGCAACCAAAAAGATTGAACTATGGAGTGAAGTAAGGGTTCAAAGGTACACAAATCCTGTTAGAGCTCCGGGTGATCCTTGGATGTTCGATTACGATGGGCTATTTGACTCCTTTAATTTGCCAACCTTTGACGAAGATTCTACTGATTACAATGAGTCATCGGAAGATGATGAATATCATGATGCGGCAGAAGGATCTTCAGCTCCAGTTGCTCCTGTTCAAGGTGCTTCTTTAGAAACACCTCATGTGCAGAATGTAGATACTGGTGAAGGGAATGCATCCACTTCTACACATATTCCCGGTATGGAGTTGGTGGTTGATCTTAATATTAACAATTTGGGTATTAATGCTCATGTTCCAGAAAATCCTGAAATGAGGATTCACGATACCCGTCCACAGCAGAACATTATAGGAGATGTCCAACGCGGTGTGCAGACTCGTAATCAGCTGAGAAATAACCAGAATGCTGGTTTATATTCAGCCATTAGAGAATCTGGTCTTCAAAATGATTAGTCCTTCGTGTGTTACGTTTCACAAGAGGAACCTAAATCTTGGAAGGAAGCCTTAAAGGATAATGCTTGGGTTGAAGCCATGCAGGACGAACTGCAACAATTTCAAAAGCTAGGTGTTTGGAAGCTTGTTGAAAAGCCGGAAAATTACAAGAAAATTGTCACACGCTGGGTTTATAAATGCAAGAAGGACGATCGTGGAGTAGTTATTCGTAACAAGGCGAGATTGGTTGTTCAAGGATTTCACCAGATTGAAGGCATTGACTACAAGGAAGTTTATGCACCTGTTGCACGCCTGGAAGCTATTCGGATCTTTCTAGCTTATGCTTCTTTCAAAGGATTCAAAGTCTTCCAGATGGACGTCAAAAGTGCTTTTCTTCACGGTATAGTTCAAGAAGACATGTATGTCGAACAACCTCCAGGTTTTGAAGATCCTATTCACCCCAATCGGGTCTGGTTGCTCAATAAAGCTCTTTATGGTTTACATCAAGCACCAACGGCTTGGTACGCAACCTTATCGAACTATCTTCTGGAGAATGGATTTCGTCGAGGTCTTATTGATTGCACTCTTTTTATCAAGGAACAAGATGGAGATCTTCTGCTGGTGCAGGTATACGTTGATGATATAATATTTGGTTCTACTAATGATTCTTTGTGCAGGCAATTCGAACGTATTATGCTGGAAAAGTTCGAGACGAGCGTTATGGGGGAGATGAATTTCCTTTTGGGCCTACAAGTTCAACAATCTGAATCTGGGATATTCATCAATCAGACTAAATATGTTGATGACATCTTGAGTCGGTTCCAGATGTCAGATGCAACGCCCATTGGTACCCCACTTCCACAGAATCACGGGATTAATCCGGATTTGAAGGGTCAAAGCATCAATTCCTCATACTATCGCTCTATGATCGGATCTCTCATGTATCTCACTACTTCGAGGCCTGACATCATGTATCCAACGTGCCTGCTTGCAAGATATCAAGCCAACCCGAAGGCCTCTCATCTGTCAGCTGTTAAAAGGATTTTTTGCTATTTGAAGGGATGCCCGAACACCGGTCTTTGGTACCCTAGGGATGATAGCTTTGACTTGACTGCATACAGTAATTTTGATTTCGGTGGTTGCAAAATTGATGGCAAATCAACAACAGTAGGATGTCAATTATTAGGAAACCGCCTGGTTACGTGGCAGTGCAAGAAGCAAACGTGAGTTGTTACATCAACTTGTGAAGCAGAATACATTGGTGACTCCAGTTGTTGCTCCTAAGTCTTTTGGATATAACAACAAATGCGCGACTACGGTTTTGAATTCCTATCTACTCCTATTTTTGTTGATAACAATGCTGCCTTACAGATCACCAGAAATCCTGTGCAGCATTCTAAGACCAAACAAATCGAAATTAAATATCACTTCATACGTGATTGCTTTGACAAAAGATTAATTGATGTCGTTCATGTCCCCACCGATCACCAACGTGCCGACCTATTTACAAAAGCTTTTGATAAATCACGTTTTGACTATCTACTTTTGGTCAATGGCATTAAGGTGATACCCGAGTAAACTTCTTTGGCTAATCGTTTTTGTAAATATTTTCTTTAAAAACTCTAAAAATACAAAAGGATTTTCATTTTCGAAACCATTTAGCATTTTAGGGGGAGAAAATTTCAAGAAAATACAAAAACATTTGAAAATTTTAAAAATCCAAAAAGATGAATTTACTTTCTGTCTTTTCGTTTCAAAATCAAAAATTAAAAAATAATAAAAAAATTAGAAAACCCAAAATGAGTTTCTTGGAAAAAGGAAGATGATGATATTCACTGGTGTGGTCGGCCAACGATGTGTCGGTAGGCTCACAATCAAACTAAAATGTGCAGGATGATACAAACCTAACAAACTTCAAGTCAGGTGGGAACCATTCATTGGCATATGGTTTGAGTACCGAAATTTCGTTTGATTGATTGTCGAGGTTCTGAGATTTTCGGTCTTTATGATGCTTATCATCTGGGTATCATGGTTGTATCTTTTACTGAAAATTAATGGAGACGAAGTCTAGATCTTCCATGATACCATACATACGTGTACATATTGCATTCGACCTCAATAGGTGATCAACAATCACATGTCCCTCAAAATAAGTGATAATATATCACATTTATCCGGGAGTCAAGTTCATCTCTCTGCTGTAAGAAAGTACTGACCAGTTCATGGACTTGCTTTTGTGCCCTTCATGCATCGAAAATCAAGTTCCTCATCTATAAGTGATTCTATCACATAGGGCTTGTTTTCAATCAAATAAGTGAGTTTCTCACATTCTTTTATATGGTCAAACAGATGATAATCGGTATACTCATCGGTAAGATGAACTCTCGTGCATACCTTGATACAGGAATGTGTCGTGAGTGGATTCACATCGACTTGTAAGTATAATCCTTACCGTAAATCGTATCTCCTAATTGTGATTAAGTTTGAACAGTTTGAGTTTATGTGGACAACAATACCGATAATCGAGGTAGTATACTTATCCAGAGCTTTAAACAGAAATCAAAATCATGTTGACTAAGACCGTAAGCTGGTATGATTCCTTATCCTTGAAACTCACAAAAAGTTTGCATTTGTACAGTTGTTTATTTCTTTCAATTTCTTTTCGTTTAGTTTTCTGTGCTCTAAATTCGTTTCTAGTGTAGTTTGTAAAGTTCGTTTTTGATTAAGCCGAAGTTGTTGCTTGGTATTTTCTGCCGGAAGCCTAAAACCTACTTCATAATACATCATAAAACGTCCTTGCATTTGAAAACTCAAACAAAATGGAAAAGTGTTCAATTAATCAAAATCTGTTTATTCAGTTTGCAAAATTTTCATGCCTTAGTGTGTTTGAAAAATGGTGTCGACGAAACAGGTTGTACGGTCGACGAAACAAAACTGTATCGACGAAACAAGCCTGGTCAAAGTCAAAGGTTTCAATTAGGTCAACTTTGGTCAAACTTGTTTTGGTAGTCGACGAAACACTTTGTTTCGTCGAGGCTACGACGAAACGCAAATGGTCCAGTCTGTTTCGTCATGGGCTAAGTTTTAAGGCCCAAGTCTAAGCCCAACTTGTCTGTTTCGTCGAGCCCATGTTCTGTTTCGTCGAGATACCCGTTTCGCCGAGGTGAGGCGGTGCTTATCAGGGTCCCATGTCAGATATTTGTCCAACTTTTCAAACTTTGCCCTGTTCATCTTCTCCAAACACTCCACCCACATGCCCTCACCATACCCATTCACCAACCCTCTAAACCCTCATTTTTCCTTGAAATCTAACATAAATCAAAGGTACAAAAATGTTACTGATCAATGTTCTAACAAAATGAAACGTCTGTTTTTTTCTGAAACCCTCGGAGACCATTTTTACTTGATGTTTTCATGATTTGATATTGTGCTTGTTTTGGTTCTATAAAAAACAGATAGATTTAGGATGTTTACATTGATTGTGCCTCGTTTTGGGTTATGTTTTGGTCTATAAAAACAGGGGATTATTGATTGTTGTGGGTTATTGTTTAAAACGGGTTTTGATCAAAATACATATCTACATTAGATCTTGGGTATGTTTTCGACTTGGGTTGGGTTAAACAGAGTGTTGATTTTATT
Source organism: Helianthus annuus (assembly GCF_002127325.2). Lineage (NCBI taxonomy): Eukaryota > Viridiplantae > Streptophyta > Magnoliopsida > Asterales > Asteraceae > Helianthus > Helianthus annuus. Next base: position 131,806,083 of record NC_035445.2, read on the forward strand.
TTTTTGATGATCTAATCCTTATTTAAACCCCATACGGCGAAACGCCAAAATCTTCAAAACCCTAACTGTTCAAAAACCCTCATCACGACGAAACGAGATGAAGGACGAAACGAGATGAAAGACGAAATGGATCTGTTTCGTCGAGGTACTGTCGACGAAACAAACCGGTCAAAGGTAAACTCTGTTTTGTCGCACATCATTCTGTTTCGTCGAAGTCACTCCGTTTCGTCGTCCATGCCTAAGCAAAATTTTCAGTTTGGTGCTTGTTCACAGAACACGTGTAATTGTGTCTTAATTGTCCACTTGATGGTATATCTTGTACACATACATGTCCAATACACATTGTCACACCCCCAAAATCCACCTGCGGAGTATCACCGCTTGGGAGCGTGACTGACCAGGATCAAGCCACCAATCATATTGAACATAGCATAACATAAATAAAGTAGTTCGTAAAACCTCATTCAATACAATTGATGTTTCAAAACAAACATAGTATCAGTAGCGGAAGCATAAGTAAATAACCCAAGTAAACCATAAGTTCAATTATTCGAAATGTTTAATCATAGCGTTCATAATCCACTGCCCACAACGTCCCGCTCCTCCAGTGCAAGCTCCATAAGTACCTAAGGTCCTGCAAGGCATGCAGCAGATAATCAACAAACTAGTTGAGCGAGTTCACAGTTTATAGTTTAGTTTGGGTAATAGTGCGTTTGTTCAATTAAGTTTCGTATCGTATCAATTCCATCGCGGCCTCACAGGCATGTGTGCGAAGATTATGTTCGTTAGTTCGCGACCATAGTCCTTACCGACCAGGGTGTGTGCGAAGGCAATTTATCAGTTCGTTCGCGACCATAGTCTTTACCGACCAGGGTGGGTGCGAAGGCAGTTGAGTAGTTCGTAAGCATCAACAGTTTAATCGTTCGTTACAGTATCAAAGTATGCACAAGTAATCATCCAACCCATTCCCACCCTGGGAACCCATGCCTTGGCTGTGTGAACTCACCTTGGTTTGCTCGGTATGCTAAGTTATGCACTCACAAGTAATTAATCACGTCCTAGTGTATGCACGTATAACAAATCAGTTCATGTTCAAAATGATACGCATGCAATTAATTGTTCACATTGCAGTCAGTTTGCATATCAGCACGGCACGTAGTATTGCACGTTCATCACTAAGCATGGCATGTCAATTAAATCAACGTATGTTCCACTGTTCAAACATTATTCAAAACCCTAGTATCTTTCGATTCATAATTCATCTTTCGACCAACAGTTTTGTCATGTTTCGAAGCATGCTATCCTTCGATCAAATCTATCCTTCGGTCAAATTATGGTTCGGTCAAACTATCTTTCGGTCACTACTATTATCTTTCGGCATATACATTATCTTTCGACAATAACTATGTTTCGAGTAGACAAGTATCGTTCGATACAATCAGTTACGTTAACAACAGTTACAATTTCAGAAACCCTAAGCATGCTAACAGCCGTCAATCAACATTATCGATCAAACAACAATCATGCAGTAATCATAGGATCATCATCTAATCATCATGCAATCATCATAATTCTAATACCCATCGTGATCCCTAGTTTATGCGTATCCCGAAACCGGTTAACACACAGTAATACATTATCAAACCCTATCAGAAATAATGACTAAATCCAGATTAACGCCACCCAGAAATCAGTATTCAATCGTAACGAGTTTCACATAGAATCATATACATATCCGTCAACAACAATCCTATATGAAAACTATATCATCAATATCGTAACAAGAATCCTAATATTTAATCATGCATCAATTTCAGATTACTTCAACAACCAAAACACACGACACATGAGCACATACGCAGAGGAGCGAACGATCAAATCAAATCAAATAGATTTACTAACCGAGATGAGGGTTTGGTCACGCAAAAAGGGTTCCGGTGGTTTCTAGTCTGCCGTCACAGTGAAATGGCTCTTAGGGTTGAAAAATGACAGAAATGACAGCCGGTTATGTGCTTATACGTATATATACGTATTACAGAAATGGGCCAAGCCCATCTGAATGACTGGGCCGAAGGATGTCGAAGGATTCCTTCATGGCCCGAATGATATGTTTCGAGACTTATCAATCCGAAGGATGATCTTCCGGATCGAAGGATGTGTTTCGTCATCCTTCGATTCATGCACCATGTTTCGTGGACATCCTTCGAAGGTTGTTTGTGTAATGTAATGTGTTTCATGCTAACTAGTTTACAAGTTTCACAATGTAACAAACAACTATGCACGATCAAACAATCAAAACGTATATATATATTTTCATTAACACACAACTCGTATAATTCAAGTCCACAATCCAACAACTAAACAGTCAAAGTCAAAGTCAACGCGCAATAAATGCGAAAGTGAAAGTCAAACACTCGAGTTGTCACATTATCCCCAACTTAAAAGAAATTTCGTCCCGAAATTTAGTACGCACTTACTGAGGAAGCTAGGTATCGTTCACTGGTTTTCCTGGGGTGTCACATCATCCCCCCGTTGGTTTGGAATTTCGTCCCGAAATTCAGTAGTAGTAGCTTCAGCCTCAGAAGTGGATGCATTGGTTTCGAATAACTGGGGGTACTTTTCTTTCATCTGGTCTTCGCGTTCCCATGTATACTCCGGGCCACGCTGGGAGTTCCAACGAACTCGAACAAGAGGGATTCTCTTGTGTTTGAGGACCTTAACATCCCGGTCCGTGATTTCAACTGGTTCCTCGACGAACTGCAACCGCTCGTCGATAGTGAGTTCCTTAAAAGGAACTATAAGGGTCTCATCTGATAGGCATTTCTTCAGATTGGACACGTGAAATACATTGTGAACTGCACCGAGTTCAGGAGGTAGGTTTAATCTGTAGGCTACTTTGCCAATCTTTCCTAAGATTTCGAACGGTCCGACGTACCGCGGATTGAGTTTGCCCCGTTTACCAAAACGTACCACACCCTTCCAGGGTGAAACTTTCAATAAAACCCGGTCCCCGACCTCAAATTCCAATGGCTTTCTACGCTTGTCCGCGTAGGCTTTCTGACGGTCGCGTGCTGCCGCCATGCGTTGTCGTATCTGTGCTATCTTTTCTGTGGCGTCCACAACAATATCTGGACCCGTAATCTGACTATCCCCCACCTCTGCCCAACAGAGAGGTGACCGGCATTTACGTCCGTACAATGCCTCGAATGGAGCGGCTTGAATGCTGGTATGGTAACTGTTATTATACGAGAACTCCACCAAAGGGAGGTGCTTTTCCCAGCCGTTGCCGAAATCGATGACACACGCTCGAAGCATGTCTTCTAGAGTTTGAATAGTTCGCTCAGACTGCCCATCCGTCTGAGGATGATATGCTGTGCTCATGTCTAATCGTGAGCCGAAGGATTTGTGCATTGCTTGCCAAAGCTCTGACGTGAATCGTGCATCGCGATCCGAAATAATAGAGGTGGGCACTCCGTGCCTCGAAACAACTTCCTTCAAGTAAATGTCTGCTAAAGTAGAAAACTTATCCGTTTCTTTGATAGCCAAAAAGTGAGCAGACTTTGTGAGTCGATCAACGATTACCCAAATAGTGTCATTCCCACGCTGGGATCTAGGTAAGCCCGTAACGAAATCCATGGAAATTTCTTCCCATTTCCACTGCGGTATCTTGGGCTGCTGAAGTAGACCGGCTGGTTTCTGGTACTCGATTTTAACCCTTGCACAAGTTAAACACTTGCCGACGTAAGTTGCGATAAGAGCTTTCATGTTTGGCCACCAATAAGTTGTACTGATATCGTGGTACATCTTATCCGACCCTGGATGTACCGAGTAGCGAGACTTGTGCGCTTCATCCATCACAAGTTCGCGTAAACCGCCATAAAGTGGGACCCAAATACGCCCCGTTACATAGTAGGCGCCGTCTTCCTTTTGTTCCATTTGTTGCCTTGAACCGCGCAAGGCTTCAGCCTTGACGTTTTCGGGTTTTAGTGCTTCAATCTGAGCAGCTCGTATCTGTGCAGGAAGACTGGACTGAATGGTAAGCTGTAGCGCTCGCACGCGCTTAGGTAAAGTGTCTTTCCGACTGAGGGCATCAGCCACAACATTGGCCTTCCCTGGATGATACTTGATGGCACATTCGTAGTCGTTCAGTAGTTCAACCCATCTTCGTTGACGCATATTCAAATCTTTTTGCTTAAGGATATGCTCGAGACTCCTGTGATCGGTGTAAATCGTGCACCTGGTACCGTACAGGTAGTGTCGCCATATCTTAAGCGCGAAAACAACAGCTCCCAGCTCTAAATCGTGCGTCGTGTAGTTCCGTTCATGAACCTTGAGTTGCCGAGAAGCGTAGGCTATCACTTTATCACGTTGCATCAATACACAACCAAGCCCCTGTATCGATGCGTCACAATAGACCACGAAGTCATCCGTGCCCTCTGGCAATGAAAGAATAGGTGCGCTGCAAAGCCTATCCTTTAAGTACTGGAAAGCGGTCTCTTGGGTATTACCCCATCTGTAAACGACACCTTTCTGTGTAAGCATAGTGAGTGGTTGCGCGATCTTGGAGAAGTCTTTAATAAATCGCCTGTAGTAACCCGCCAAACCCAAGAATTGGCGTATTTCCGTCGGTGTACGTGGTGCTGGCCAGTTTCTGATCGAATCAACCTTGGATGGATCGACATGAATCCCATCCTTGTTCACCACATGGCCTAAGAAGTGGACTTCACGAAGCCAGAAGTCGCATTTTGAAAACTTTGCGTACAGTTGCTCTTTTCGAAGAAGTTCCAAGATAATACGTAGATGCTGCTCATGCTCCTCCTGACTCTTGGAGTAAATCAAAATGTCGTCGATGAAAACGATGACGAACTTGTCGAGATACGGTTTGCACACCCTGTTCATGAGATCCATGAAGACTGCAGGTGCGTTTGTAAGCCCGAATGGCATGACCAGAAACTCGTAGTGACCGTAGCGAGTTCTGAAAGCAGTTTTGGAGACGTCCTCATCCCGGACTCTCAGCTGATGATACCCTGACCTCAAATCGATCTTGGAATAGTAACACGACCCTTGCAACTGGTCGAATAAGTCATCTATGCGTGGAAGAGGATAACGGTTCTTCACCGTCACCTTGTTGAGTTCACGGTAGTCGATACACATCCTGAACGTACCGTCTTTCTTCTTCACAAATAACACTGGAGCTCCCCAAGGCGAAGAGCTTGGACGAATAAAGCCCTTTTCCAAGAGCTCTTGTAGCTGCTTCGACAGTTCTTCCAGTTCGGTTGGAGCTAAACGATACGGTGCGCGGGCTATTGGTGCTGCTCCAGGAGCTAACTCAATCTGAAACTCGACTTGACGATGAGGAGGTAAACCAGGTAAATCTTCAGGAAACACTTGAGGAAAATCACGCACAACTGGTATATCCTCCAGCTTCTTTTTCTTTGTTGATGCGTCAGTGACAAGTGCCAGAATGGCAGTATGTCCCTTTCGTAAACATTTCTGCGCCTTAAGGAATGAGATGATGCCAACCACTGCACCACTCTTGTCACCTTGTACTTCGAGAGGTTCTTGACTGGAGCGAGGAATACGTATAACTTTTTCTTTGCATAAGATCTCCGCATGATGTTGGGATAACCAATCCATACCGATGACGACGTCGAAACTACCCAAAACTATGGGTATGAGATCAATCGAGAAAGTCTGACCCGCTAGAACAATACTACAACCCTTGACTACCTGTGTGGCTTCTACACTTTTACCATTGGCTAGTTCTACGACGTGTTTGGTGTCTAGGGGTGTTGGTGTACGTTTTAATAATTTACCCATTTTCAATGACATATAACTTGTATCAGCACCCGAATCAAATAAGACAGTAACGTAAATATCGTCGAGAAGAAACTTACCCATAACCACATTGGGATCATTCACTGCATCTCCTCGACCCAACACAAAAGCACGACCACGAGCTTCATTGCCGTTGTTGTTGTTGTTTCCCCCATTGTTGTTGTTACCATTACCCTGATTGTTGTTATTCCCGTTGCCCTGGTTGTTGTTATTGCGATTCTGGTTCAACTGGGGACAATCGCGTTTGTAGTGACCTTCAGCCCCACACTGGAAACACCCCCGGTTTCCACGCTGTGGCTGCTGCTGCTGATTCTGTGGAGCTGGCGGTGGAAGTTGCTGGTTCTGATTCACTGGTCGCGCGCTTCTACAATCTTTGGCCTCATGGCCCATCTTGTGGCATCTTTGACATTGACTCCTGCGACATCTTCCACTGTGGTGTTTGTTGCACCTGTTACACCACGGGTGATTTCCCTTATAACCACTATGTCCCTGACTGCCCGATGACTGCTGACTCGGACTCTGGTAATCGTTGGTGCGACGTTGCTGAGTTTGGGACTGAACAGACGCTGATCCCCTGCTGGAATCCCCGTCCCACTTTCTTTTATTCTCGCTGGGTGTGGCAGAAGTAGCAGCAGTGGGAGTGACTGTAGTAACAGCTGTAGCAGTAGCGCCGACACGCTTCGGCAGTTTATTCTGATCCACTGCCTGATCGGTGATGCGGTGAGCGAGACGCTGTATTTCCTGGATATTGTTGAGGTTAGCCGAGGTAACGTGGCTCTGTATTTCTGGCACCAAACCTTTGAGATACAACTCGATACGCTTGTAAGGAGGGTCCACCATAGTTGGGCACAGCACAGCCAACTCATTCGATCTTTTGGTGTAAGCTTCGATTTCCGAACCAACCATTTTCAAGTTATACAACTCGTCCTCCAACTTGTGAATGTCTTCTCTAGTGCAGTATTCCCTCTTGATCAGTTCTTTGAATTCATTCCAGGGTGTGGCGTTAGCAGCTGCCAACCCTAAAATCTGCACTTGTGCGTTCCACCAAGTGAGCGCAATCCCTTCAAGTGTGCCAGTGGCGAACTTCACCCTGCGAGCCTCAGGGCATTCACACATTTCGAAAACCGACTCGAGCTTTTCAAACCAGTGGAGGAGTCCAACTGCTCCCTCCGTGCCACTGAACGAGCTAGGACGACAATCCATGAAATTCTTGAATGTGCACCCAGGTTGTTGCTGAGCGGGTTGACCTATTGTGTACGAATAGGGCAAAGTTAAGTACGAGAATTAATGTAGGATCTAAAGATCCTAGTGTTTATACTGCAGGGTACACTACCTGCTTGGGCGGCTGCAACTGCCGCAGCAACGAGAGCCTCTAGCTGGGCTTGAGTCATGGTAATTCGTGCGGCCATTGATCTTCACATCAAAGGCAACATAAGTGAGAAAGGTTCGCGAGTAGTGCGATGACAGAAGAGTGTAAGCACATAAGTATTCTCATGCAATGTCAAGTTGTGAGCAAGGTAATGTAAGCATACTACGAGCAAAGTTCTATGCAAATTCTAGCATGTAGGCAATAAACATAAACCTTATTACCTAGGAAGTTGAGTCTTGCACGTGGAGCGAAGCGTCGTTGTGGATCGTTGAGAGCACTGTTCTGGTTATAGTCTGGTTTTAATAAAAACGTTTTTCCATATTAAAACCAAGTTCTCTATAACCAATGGCTCTGATACCAATCTGTCACACCCCCAAAATCCACCTGCGGAGTATCACCGCTTGGGAGCGTGACTGACCAGGATCAAGCCACCAATCATATTGAACATAGCATAACATAAATAAAGTAGTTCGTAAAACCTCATTCAATACAATTGATGTTTCAAAACAAACATAGTATCAGTAGCGGAAGCATAAGTAAATAACCCAAGTAAACCATAAGTTCAATTATTCGAAATGTTTAATCATAGCGTTCATAATCCACTGCCCACAACGTCCCGCTCCTCCAGTGCAAGCTCCATAAGTACCTAAGGTCCTGCAAGGCATGCAGCAGATAATCAACAAACTAGTTGAGCGAGTTCACAGTTTATAGTTTAGTTTGGGTAATAGTGCGTTTGTTCAATTAAGTTTCGTATCGTATCAATTCCATCGCGGCCTCACAGGCATGTGTGCGAAGATTATGTTCGTTAGTTCGCGACCATAGTCCTTACCGACCAGGGTGTGTGCGAAGGCAATTTATCAGTTCGTTCGCGACCATAGTCTTTACCGACCAGGGTGGGTGCGAAGGCAGTTGAGTAGTTCGTAAGCATCAACAGTTTAATCGTTCGTTACAGTATCAAAGTATGCACAAGTAATCATCCAACCCATTCCCACCCTGGGAACCCATGCCTTGGCTGTGTGAACTCACCTTGGTTTGCTCGGTATGCTAAGTTATGCACTCACAAGTAATTAATCACGTCCTAGTGTATGCACGTATAACAAATCAGTTCATGTTCAAAATGATACGCATGCAATTAATTGTTCACATTGCAGTCAGTTTGCATATCAGCACGGCACGTAGTATTGCACGTTCATCACTAAGCATGGCATGTCAATTAAATCAACGTATGTTCCACTGTTCAAACATTATTCAAAACCCTAGTATCTTTCGATTCATAATTCATCTTTCGACCAACAGTTTTGTCATGTTTCGAAGCATGCTATCCTTCGATCAAATCTATCCTTCGGTCAAATTATGGTTCGGTCAAACTATCTTTCGGTCACTACTATTATCTTTCGGCATATACATTATCTTTCGACAATAACTATGTTTCGAGTAGACAAGTATCGTTCGATACAATCAGTTACGTTAACAACAGTTACAATTTCAGAAACCCTAAGCATGCTAACAGCCGTCAATCAACATTATCGATCAAACAACAATCATGCAGTAATCATAGGATCATCATCTAATCATCATGCAATCATCATAATTCTAATACCCATCGTGATCCCTAGTTTATGCGTATCCCGAAACCGGTTAACACACAGTAATACATTATCAAACCCTATCAGAAATAATGACTAAATCCAGATTAACGCCACCCAGAAATCAGTATTCAATCGTAACGAGTTTCACATAGAATCATATACATATCCGTCAACAACAATCCTATATGAAAACTATATCATCAATATCGTAACAAGAATCCTAATATTTAATCATGCATCAATTTCAGATTACTTCAACAACCAAAACACACGACACATGAGCACATACGCAGAGGAGCGAACGATCAAATCAAATCAAATAGATTTACTAACCGAGATGAGGGTTTGGTCACGCAAAAAGGGTTCCGGTGGTTTCTAGTCTGCCGTCACAGTGAAATGGCTCTTAGGGTTGAAAAATGACAGAAATGACAGCCGGTTATGTGCTTATACGTATATATACGTATTACAGAAATGGGCCAAGCCCATCTGAATGACTGGGCCGAAGGATGTCGAAGGATTCCTTCATGGCCCGAATGATATGTTTCGAGACTTATCAATCCGAAGGATGATCTTCCGGATCGAAGGATGTGTTTCGTCATCCTTCGATTCATGCACCATGTTTCGTGGACATCCTTCGAAGGTTGTTTGTGTAATGTAATGTGTTTCATGCTAACTAGTTTACAAGTTTCACAATGTAACAAACAACTATGCACGATCAAACAATCAAAACGTATATATATATTTTCATTAACACACAACTCGTATAATTCAAGTCCACAATCCAACAACTAAACAGTCAAAGTCAAAGTCAACGCGCAATAAATGCGAAAGTGAAAGTCAAACACTCGAGTTGTCACACACATACTGTATCTCAGTTACTTATTGTGGACGTTTTAGTTTCAGATGGAACCAAAAGAAGGCAAACAGAAACCCGCGACAAAGAAAGAGAACAAGTCGGAAGAGGAGATTATGTTTGAGAAACGTCATAATCAAATTGCTTATCTAGATCCGGAAGAAAAGCTCGCAGAACAAAAAGATATCACGAAATTGATCAGGGAGTCGCGGATCAGTTATGCTGTTACTTTCTCGACGCATGATGTGTGTAAAATGCAACATATAAATTACATCAATTGAGGCATAAAACTAACCCTTTTAAGTACTAATGTTGGAAAAAGAGTGTTTTTGTCTTCCTTTTGTATTTTCAAGATAAAATGAGCTCAAATTCACAAAAGAAGCAAAAAGACAGCTAAATCTAACATAAATACAAGAAAAGGAACAAAAGTGGATTGCCCGACCCCTCAACGGCATCCTCCCAAGCAGAAAAGAGAAGTCAGAAGACTGAACACGCCCCGTGCTCAGCCAGCACGGGGCCGTGCCCAAGAAGCAGCAGAAAAGACAAACCTACAGAAGCTTCTATTGCCCACCACGGGGCCGTGTCCAGTGAGCACGGGGGCGTGGCGAAAGTACAGCAGGCGCATTAATTGTAATTGCGAATTACAATTAATGAAGAGAGAGAGTGTCATACAGGCACGGGGGCGTGTCCAGCGGACACGGGGCCGTGCCCAGCCTTCTGTTCAGCCTATAAATAGGAGTGCTTGGTTTCATTTCAACTTATCCCTTGGCACACCACCACTCTCACACTTCAACCACCACCCACCACCACCATAACACCATCATCCACCACCATCATCCATTGTCCATCATAGAGTGTGTGAGTCGTCTCGGGATCCAAGACTGATCGTAAGAGTTCTTTACAATCAAGGCCATGTTTGCCTAAGTCTCTTACATCACTTGGTGAAGACAAATGTTTAGTATAATACTTTTTATTTTTAATCTTTTGCACTTTTTATTTGGTTTTGTATTAATGACTTTAATAACTAGTTTCTTATGTTGAAGGTGATCTTTCCTTATCGTTTGTCTGTGGTGTCTTGGCATTATTTTACTGTCTATATAAAATAAAAGATTTTCACCATTCATATCTCCACGGTCTATATGGAGGTATGTTGGCTACCTGGTCGGGGGTTAAGGGAACGTTTTGGTAAGGGTCTTGCCCTTGTTCAGCGTTTAGAGGTCCTGCAAGGGACCTGGGTCAAATTTAGTAGGATCTCCTTCAATGCCCGTAGGTATTGGATGGCGGGGATCCAAACTCTTTGACCCCCTCATAAGTTAACTACTATTAATACTATAACCCGGCTATTTAGGATTGTATCCCTGCTGACTCAGACTACTTAGCCGAGGGTAACGTCACCGCCAAAAGCGGGGCCTACCATAATTTGCATTAATAACTTAATTCATTATCTTCCAATAATCCAACCCTTTAGGATTGTATCCTTGCTGACTCAAACTACTGGGTTGAGGGTAACGTCGCCTTCAAAAGAGGGGCCTACTACAATAACTAAGATAATCTCTTAAACAAGTGCAAAAGTGCGAAAATAATCAAAGGTTATACTAATACACGAGTCGGATCCAAGTGATTCATCTTGTCTATCTGTTTTATTTTATTTTATTTTTATTTTTCAGCATTTAGTTATTTTTTATTTTCATAGTTTAAAAACCTTTTCTAACATTTTGATTTGATTAGACGTTGAGGATAAACCGGTACTAAAAGCTCTTGTGTCCTTGGACGACCTCGGTATCTTACCAACACTATACTACATCCACGATGGGTGCACTTGCCCATATGTGTGTTTAGTGTTAGTAAATATCGTGTTTTATAAATTTAAAACTTGGCTAAAAGCGTAAAAAGGGCTTAAAATATACATCAAAAATATATTACACTACACGCACATCAAGTTTTTGGCACCGTTGCCGGGGACACAAGGATTTTAAGAAAGCTTAAAATCGACGGCCTAATCAGTTTTTCAAAAAACCTTTTCAAAACGCGCGCACATTTTTCTGCATTTTAGTTTAGTTTGCATTTATAGTAGCCTGAACACGGGGTCGTGCTCACTGAAAACGCCCTCGTGCTGCATATTTTTAGTTAGATACCCAGATACAGAGTCTGAACACGGGGCCGTGCTCACTGAACACGCCCCTGTGCTCAACGTGACTAGTACCTTTAATTAAAACGCCTAGATACAGACCCTGAACACGGGGCCGTGTTCACCAGACACGGGGCCATGTCCAGCCTTCTGTTTCCGTCTTTGTTTTTGTTTTCTAGTCTCGAGACTCAGTTGTGGTCTGCTGAGTGATTCTTATGGATCAATACTCAGGAGGTTACAACTACACCTATGAGGAGGATGATTAAATGAGAGACTATTGCACTAATTGTGGAAACCCGCACTCGGTGCAATATTGTAACTTGTTTCAACCATCCACTTCATACAACTATTATGAGGAGCCCAGGTACGAGCCATCAACTTCATACACATCCTATGAAGACCAACGGTATGAACCTCCTCCCTCATACTCATATTTTGATGAACCAAGGTATGAGCCTTCATACTCATACTTTGAAGATTCAAGATATGAGCCACCACCTTCATACACTTATTATGAGGAACCATGGCATGAATAACCCACCTCATATGAGTACTATGAAGAACAAAGTTTCGACCCTTACCCATCATATACTTACCATGAAGAACGATGGTGTGAACCATCTACTTCATGTGGGTACTATGAGGAACCAAGGATCGAACAGCTGGATTCAAGCTTTGAGGATCCCAATTCTTTCTCTCTCACCGAAGTAACCAATAGGATATTAGAACACATTAAAACTATCGAACGTTGCATAAAAGAATCTCGCGCAAGGGAAGAGGAGTCCCGCGCAAGAGAAGAATTAAATTGTAATAATAACGAAGAGATAGTTGAAAATATAAAAATGGAAGAACAAATAAGCGAAAAACCGACACATGAGTTAAACAACGAAAGGGGTGAGGTTGTTAACGCTAAATTACAAGAAGAGTCAAATTTAGAAAAAAGTAATCTCTTGTCACCTTCTTTTGAAAATCATTGTTTAGTTACCCCTCATGCTAAGTTTTTAAAAGAGCTAAACACTAATACTAAAATTGAAGAAATGGTAAGTGTTAAGTTAACCAATGATCAAACCTCGCTAATAAAAGAAGACCCTTTTGAAATTAACATTACACCGGTTCCATGTTTCTTTCAAAATTCATTTATTAGTAATATCACCATTGATAAAGATCTTTGTGTTAACATAATGCCTAACTACATTTTTGAAAAATTAAGTATTAGTGATTTTGCTCCACTTCAGATACCCATTTTTCTATCCAATCGGAGAGTAATAAAATCGATCGGTGTAGTTGAGGATATCTTGGGTCAAACAGATCAATTGGTTATTCCAACCGACTTTGTCATCCTCGATGACACTCCTCTAGTGTTGGGAAGACCTTTTGTAAAAACACACGAAGCTTTGAAAAACCGGAAGTACAATAATCTAGCCATTCAATTAGGGGCCTTCAAAAGATGTGTCGACCTTGAACGATCAATGAAATATCCAATCGGCAATGGCGACCCCCTAATTGAAGATGAGCCATAACCACCCGATAAGGAGGGTCTAGCCAAGGACCCTTATAAACGTGGCGCACCACGGAGGAATTTCGTGGAACTATCCTTAGTTTAGTTTAATCTTTTAGTTTTAATTTACTGGAATAAAACACACTCATGGTGGTAAAGGATGATAAGGGAAACGAGAAACATGGCCCCATGCACAAGAACAAGGCCACCCGACAACAATTTCTCCATTACAGAAGGTTCAGCACGGGCTGTGCCCAGCCAACACGGCCCCGTGCTGAACCCCTGCAGAAAAATGCCCAGTTCGGGTAACTGGACACGAGTCGTGTTCACCAGACACGCCCCCGTGTCCAGGCTTCTGTCTCTTTTCTTTAATTTTTGTTACTGGCACCTGAACACGGGTCGTGTCCAGTCCCCACGGGGCCGTGTCCAAACTGCCAGTAACATAAATCTGTGCTTTTTAACACCACATTACACATCTAATCAACCTAAAAAATTATTTTTGAGACACATTGGGGACAATGTGTAATTTAAGTGTGGGGGGGAAGCTAAAACCTTGAAATTTTGCAAGTCCTAATAACAAGCCTTACACAAAACTCTCTTGGAACTGCTAAACACCCCAAATTTTTTTAAAAAAATTTCAATTTTTTTTACTTGTCTAAAGTTTAAGTTAGGAATCCTAAGATTAACAAGGTTATATTTTTACAAATTTACAACCGAGAGCGTCGTGATAACAAGAACCAACATAAGAAAATTATGAAACGGCATGACAAGCTTAGTTAAAATTTGATTATATATACTTGATCACATAAAAACCCATTCCCACAAAAGTGAGTTTTGAGCCTTTATTGAGCATACAAATTTACATCTTTAGACTAAATGCTCATTTTTCGTTTCTTGTGTGAATAGCCGCTTGGTTCTTACGACTCTAGAACTTGCCACGACTATTCATTCCCGGTCCTTACCAACTTAAACCCAAGTAAGTAAATGATGGAGGCATTAGGACTAACCATTTTTCTTTCTACACCATTATTTTTCAATTTTTTTAACCACCTACCCAAAATCCCCCTAGTTAACCCTTTGAGCCTAAACCTTTCATTTCTTTACCCTAAAACCTTTTTACCCACCAAAAACCCTTTTTGTTTTCACCTTTATTTTAGTAACAAGCTCGGTTTTTCGTGTGACTAAAAAAAAATGAAGTTAGAAATAAACAAACAAAGCTCTTAAAACAAAAGCTTGTTTGGAGAAATACTTCGAAATAAAAGGTCACTAAAACAAAGTGTTTTACGAAAACCGACGCTTTTTACGCTTTTCGCCTTTTACTATTAAACCAATTCACCCACCTTTAGCACAAGCCTATACCCAAAAAGTCCTCTTGATATTTACAAAGGTAACAAGTTAAAAAGGAGGAGGATTTATTGCTTGGCAAGCTTATGGTAGGAATAAGTTCCATGCCACTCTCGAGTGATTCACTAAAAATACACCATCGGCCGAGTGTGAGTGATTTCTCCCGTGAGGTATGTGAACTTATCCAGAGCTTTAAACAGAAATCAAAATCATGTTGACTAAGACCGTAAGCTGGTATGATTCCTTATCCTTTAAACTCACAAAAAGTTTGCATTTGTACAATTATTTATTTCTTTCAATTTCTTTTCGTTTAGTTTTCCGTGCTCTAAATTCGTTTTTAGTGTAGTTTGTAAAGTTCGTTTTTGATTAAGCCGAAGTTGTTGCTTGGTGTTTTCTGCCGGAAGCCTGAAACTTACTTCATAATACTTCATAAAATGTCCTTGCATTTGAAAACTCAAACAAAATGGAAAAGTCTTCAATTAATCAAAATCTGTTTGTTCAGTGTAACACCTCAAAATTTCGTGTCCAATAAATAAATGACACGTGTCGCATACGACAAAAATAATATAAACCCGGATTTAATTAAGATATACGGTAGGATTTTCGAATATGTCGACATGTTAATTTTATACCTCTAAGCGACTTCGTTATTATAAATCCTGAGACCCTAAGCAAAAATTAATAAGCCTCTAATATATCTTAATCCGGTCATTACTAATAATCAAAAGTGTCCAAGTTGCTAATCTTGGGTCTTAAAGAAAATAATACAATCCAAATAATTTTTCATAAATGCCACCATTGTGCAAGCCCATGTTACATTGTAATGTCTGACCAAGCATGGGTTAAAAACGGCCTCATATTGACATTTCCGATACCCAAAACCAAGTGTGGCTAGTTGACCATTCAAACCTTGAAAGGTTAATTTTTTTTGCCACTGTTAAGCGCTTACGGACCGTAAGGGTCCTGCCTTATGGACCTTAAGGGGGTGAAGGGGTAAAAATGTTTCCGCCATAGGCTTACGGACCGCAAGGGCCATGCCATACGGTCCGTAAGCGACGCCCAACGACAGAAAGTTGGCTGTTGGCTGTTTTAAGCGGTAAAACATTAATGCAAAGATTTTCCAGAGATATGGGAGAGCCCTAATCATCTTTTAGCACCAAGGGACAGTTGTTGATCATCAAGGAGCATTGGTAGGCCTTGTTGTAATGATCTTAAGGATCTACATTGCCTATAAAAGGCCACATTGTGCAAACAAGTTCCTCACACCTTGTTCTGCCTTCTTGATCACATCTGGAGCTCAAGAACACTCCCAACTCTTCTCTTATCTTGCATAGGACTTCAGTAAGTTGTTCAACCCTTTGTGGTTTAGTTTTTGGCTTAGTTTTAGCTTAAAAGTCAATCCGTCGTAACTAACGGTTGACTTAACGGTTAATCACAAATGGTCCAGTGATTAACCGAATCAAAGGTATTTATATGTTGATATTTATGTGGGCATTAAACCCTTAAAAGGGCACCCTCTGATTCCCACTCTAACTAGTCCGAATGTCGAGTCAAACGTGCTTAGAAAAAGTCAAAAGAATGCTATTTTGCGATTTAATGCTTAATCAGTAATGTAGATGTTGTGTAACCTGTTTAAACCCTCATAAAATATGATAATAAGTATATTAACATGTCTAAGCTTGTTTGATCCGACCATTTGCTATATTGACCCGGTTCGGAGCCGAAATTCGCAAAACTTTGACTTTTGCTTTGACTTCAGTTCTGACCCGTTAAAGTATGGATTAGATATGCCTTAGGACTCTTTTAGGACCAGGTTACATGATGGTATAACCCTCTGTGACCGGTTCGTTGTTGTCCGAGTCTTTTACACTTTTCCGTTAAATGCTTAAAAGTTGACCGTAACGCCCTTTCTAAATTAAAATGAGAATTTCAGACATGTGAAAGGACCATAACCTTGGTTACTGATTTCTAAGCATGTCCCTAAAATTTCACGTCAATCCGAGGTCTAGAATAGGAGTTATGCTAAATAGCGCAAAAATGAAAACTTTAGTAATTAAATGGCGCAATTAGCATAACGCCTATCAAAACTCAGATTTCGACACCAAACCTTTTACACACTGATGTAAAGTAATATTTTTAATTATTTTTAACCTGCTCATAACCTGCGGTTATGGCATCGGTTCGGTAAATACCGAATATACCCTTTTGGGCCATAACTTGAGTTCTACAAGGTCTTTTGACCCGATTCCAATTGCTACTGATTTTAAATAATAAATAAAGTATTTTGGACTTTATAAACTGTTCAGGAAACTCAGATTCCCTGTAGAACTCAGAAACCTCTTTTATAATCTTTAAAATAACCAAAATACCCCTTCGGGGCATAAAAGGGACTTCAACTCGTTACGGGCATTATGGAAGGTATTCTATTGATACCAAAACCACTTTAAAGCATATTGACTTAGGAAACACGTGTAGGACTCTTACGGTTACCCGTTACGCCTTTTGCGCGCACGGTTCGACTTATGTAACTAGTTTACATAAACTAGCCGAAACGGGTCAAACCATATTGTTTTGACCTCAAAATCCAGAGTGTGGTTACTATGCCCATATAAAACAAGTCTTCAAATTTGTTGGGTCCAAATCACATTTCATTCCCGGTTTTCGCCTTTCACGCGATTAAACCGTAATTATCCTTTGAAACTAACCGGTCTAAGCTACGGCTAAATTAAACACCCGTTAGGATTCTAATAGGTTATTTTTAAACCTCCGTTCCAGAATAGGAGACCAGTACAAGCTATCTGCAATTTATTTCGATTAAGGAATTATACTTGCAAAGGTAAATACTTTTAACTTATTTTCCGTTATACGGGCTTGGGTTACGGTATATAGCATACCGCTTGATCGAGCATCAAATTCTCCACCGTTGAGTGGGTAATTGAATAAATTTGATCGGCTCGTTTAAACAGTCTTGTTACTTAAAAGCCTTTGGGGGGGGGTTAATGACCATGTCCCGGATATCCCTGGCAGCATTTTACGAAATGGCCACGACCTTGACATCCGGGTGTAGGCGTACACCCGGAATTATGTCTATAATTTTAATGGTATAGCCGTTGGTTACCCGCCACGGTTTTATGCCATGTGGTATGTCTATTGATCTTTAACCCAGACTTGATCCGGGCTACTGAATGCATGAGGAACATGTAATTCGTTCACAAGATTATATATTTAAATAATTCTCCCAAGTTATAAAAGAATTTGTGCCTTGTGCATTCAAATCAATTTTATTAAACATTTTACAAAAGTGTCGGTTGAATGTATTTACAAGTGTAAACTGACGTATTTTCACAAAAAAAGATTAAATGCAGGTACTAAACGTAATCGGCTGGCTATAGCTCCTTAGCATCTTAAAGAGTCTCGCAACCTTATGATGCCTTTATCTGTTGAACAATACTTTTATTATTTTTGATCCCCTATGGATACCTTTCGACTATTCGTAATACATTTGATATTACAAATAATGGTAGGAATATAATTATATTTATGCTTCCGCTGTGCATTCATATATTATGTGGTTTGACTATATTGTTGCCAACTACGTCACGGTAATCCCCCACCGGGCCCACCGGTGAGACACGTGGAAATCGGGGTGTGACAGGTTGGTATCAGAGCCAACGTTGAGTGAATTAAACACTATCTTTAAGTGTTTAATCTCAATGACACAATTGCACATACTTGAGTCTAGACAAGAACTTAGGACAAATTTGAATTGTTATTCCATTTTGTCTTTTATCAGTTATTGTTATTTAAAGGTTTGTTAAGCAGGAAACATGCCGCCAGCAATTAGAAGAGGAAAATGCAAAGGGCCGATCACTACTCGAAATGATCACGAGGCCGGACCATCGAACATGCGAGCTCCTTCTAGCACGAGGAGCGAAGAACCTCAAAGACATAGAAGAAACCTCTTCGAGCCTGCAAGACATTCTACCTTGCATAGCTCGACACCTTCATACTGCAACTCGTTTGGGCCAAATTCTGAGAATCATCCCAATAACCCTCAACCTTCCTATATACCTCTTCAGCGTTCGGTATCGCACCGTGCTTTTGGCGATCCTACTCCTTTCTTTCAAAGCCAGTTTAACCCGACTGATTATATTCAAGAACCAGCGGGCTATAACCCGTTGGGACCAGGAGATCATTTCTCCGAAGATAATGCAGAGGATATGGATGAGGACACAGATCCCATAGAACCTGCCCCTGGTACTCCAACACACCCTATCGAGATCTCTGATGGATCTTCTTTTCATGGTACACCTTATCAAGGGCCAGATAGTTTTCAAGCGCTATTCAACTAGCACGAGTGGTACTTCACACCCTCCCATCAGACATCACAACACCAGCAGCAGCAGCAGCAGCAAGATCCCTCCGAGGATCCACGTTTCGTGGCAGTTATGCCACCGCCTCCGCCACCGGTTCAACCAGAAATCCCTGATCCGCCAAGGCGTAGGAGATCGGGTGCACGTATGTCCACCCGAAGAGGGGAATTCCATTTCAGCACCCCTCGACACTCCAGTGGTAGTCACTATCCGCCACTACAAGAAGAAGGACCTTCAAGTCCAGTACAAGAGGCGAACTCCGCACTAGTTGCACCATCTTCGCCACCATTTGGGTATGACAACCCAATACATGCATACACGGGTCCAACGGCATACAACCCGTTTGAGCAGCCATCGCACACGCACTACAATTATAATTATGAACGCGACCCATACGTAGTAGCGGCTAGGTACAATGCCCTCTATCCCGATGGAGCTTATGGAAACCTTGGGAGACCAGATTACTCAGCTCATGGGTATCCAGCACCTCCTAGACCTCCGGTTCAGCAACCATCACAGCCGCCACGTTTTTCCCCACCAGAGCAGGAAGAAATCCTCCACCGGTTAAGTCGAGTGGGACGAGTTTCGAGGAAGAACGAAAGAACAATAGGGGATTCCTTAAGGGTCTAGTGAACCTGTTGAAAGGCAAGAAGAAGAAACGTGACCATTAGTCCTTATATATGTTCCAATGTAATGCCTATTTTAAATCAAGTCCCTGCGTGGACATTTATCGCATTTCAGTCCCTACGTGGACTTATCTTTTAGTCCCTACGCGGACATCTATCTTGTATTTGGTCCCTGCGTGGACTTGTTTTTCTATAAACCTCTGTGTAGGTAAGTACTTGTTTAAAAAAATCCCGTTTAGGGCAGCATGTAATTATTACTATAAGTAATGGAATGTTATGTTATGAATTTCATTTTTGTTATTATGTATGAAATAAATCAAAATACATTCCTTTTAAATTGAGCTGCCTAATAAATATAAAGAATCTTAAAGAGTGAAACCTAGCCATGTGTCATTTTAAGACCCGACCAAGATGGTAGACCTGATTGAAAGATTTAGATTTCCAGTTAACCTCTGTAATTATGTTAACATTCTTGGCAGATGTTATTCGTTAAAAATCGCACACGTCATTCCTATATAAGAATCCTTTTTAAGGATTCCAAAGCCCAAATCAATGATCTCTAAATGATGGGTTAAATCATCAATGAAGATGATCTATTATTAAACATCCATTAGTGATGTAGTGCCTACGGGCCAAACTTATTAAACATCCATTAATGATGTAGCGCCTACGGGCCAAACTTATTAAACATCCATTAGAGATGTAGTGCCTACGGGCCATACTCATTGTCATATAAGACAAAAGACAGTTGTAGTCTATGATTCCCTGTCAGAAAAGGTAAAAGGATTACGGTTCCAACCTCCATGCCATGATTCTCTGTAATCCCGGCTAATATTATAAAAACGTCCTTGTGACTAGGCTTTTGTGCCGCTAACATTATCGTTATATTTAGGATAAGTATATTCAAATCCTAAATAAAAGTGAGCAATAAATTAACAAGATATGGTCTCTGTTACCATGGTTAATGAATTGTCATAAAATACATTCCATAATAAACTCCTAAATAAAACTTTTTCGTTATCTTCTGTAGCAGATTCAAGTTACAATGGCTGATCCAAATGGGGAGAATAGTCATTCGAAAGAAGATGAATACGATAACGCCCAGGTTCATTTAACGGGCGCTGAATTGAAAGCTCTTGTCGACGGTGCTGTTAAGGCAGCCCTGGATCAACAATACGAAGAGTATACTGAATCCCGGAGCAGAACCATATCTAAACCGCACTCAAAGTCAAAAACCCACTCAAAATCTCACAGCAAGCCATCGTCTGAGCCTAAAAAGGACGATGATAATCACTCATCTAATGAAAACAGTGTCCATCCAGGAAAAGTGTATACTGATGCATCTCGCGCCAGGGGCTGCACCTACAAGTATTTTGTATCTTGTAAACCCCGAGACTTCACTGGGGAGAAAGGCGCGGTAGACTGTATGACATGACTAGACGAGATGGACACCGTGGTGGACATCAGTGGTTGCGCAGAGAAGGATGTGGTAAAGTTTGTTTCACAATCATTCAAGGGCGAGGCCCTGGCTTGGTGGAGGTCTCTGGTTCAGGCCTCGTGGAAGGCTGTTTTATACAGCATGACATGGGAGGAATTCATTTCTCTCATCAAAGAGAATTACTGCCCTCAACATGAGGTTGAAAAGAGAGTCCGACTTTCTATCGTTGGTGATGACGAACCTTGACTGTCAAGCTTACCTCACGAGCTTCAACACGATGTCCCGGTTGGTTCCGTATCTGGTAACCCCGGAACCAAAGAGAATAGCTCGTTTTATCGGTGGTTTAGCCCCCGAGATAAAGGCAAGCGTAAAGGCCTCTCGGCCAGCGACCTTCAGATCTGTAGCTGACATTTCTTTGTCCCTCACTCTGGATGCGGTCAGACAACGATCGCTGAGGAACAAAGAAGCTGAAAAGAGGAAGCGTGAAGATGATACTTCACGAAGGTCGGCAAGAAGCACCGGGGAAATGGTGACAACAAGAGAGGGTCTGAGTCAAGGAAGGATGGGCAACAATCTGGCGAGAAGCCCAAGTGCAAGAATTGCAAAAGACATCACTTTGGGAAGTGTAGACTCGAATCAAACTCGCAGACTCAGTCGAAGTCATTTGCTTGCGGGTTATGCAAGTCCAAGGACCACAAGACCTTGGATTGCAAAAAGATAAAGGATGCAACTTGCTACGGTTGCAATGAGAAGGGGCACATTAAAAGCAACTGCCCTAAAAATGCCAAGAAGCCTGAAGAGGCCAAGAAGACCAATGCGAGAGTCTTCAGAATGGATGCTAAAGAAGCAGTGCTAGACGATAACGTGATCACAGGTACCTTCCTCGTAAATGACATCTTTGCAAGAGTACTTTTTGATTCAGGCGCTGATAAGTCTTTCGTAGATCATAAATTTTGCAAATTTCTGAATATGCCTGTCAAAACCTTAAATGTGAATTATGAGGTAGAGCTAGCAGATGGAACCATAGAAACCGTCTCCACTGTGTTAGATGGATGTGTGATATCCATTAAGAACCACTCTTTTCCTCTATCTCTACTTCCCTTTAAATTAGTCGGTTTTGACATAGTATTGGGTATGGACTGGTTATCTCGCAACCAGGCCCAAATCGTCTGCAGCAGAAAGCAGGTGGTGATAAAGACTCCATCTGGTGAATCGCTTACCATTTGGGGAGATACCCAGTATGGATTACCTGAGCAAGTGACTATGCTCAAGGCTTCAAAATGTCTAAAGAAAGGTTGTGTCATCTACATGGCACAAATGGTTGTTGATGAGCCTAAACCGAAGATAGAAGACATCCCAGTCATTTCTGAATACCCTGAGGTTTTCCCTGAAGAACTACCTGGTTTACCACCAGATAGGCAAGTGGAATTCAGGATCGATATCATCCCTAGAGCAGCACCTATTGCTAGAGCACCTTACAGGCTAGCACCAACCGAAATGAAGGAGTTAAGGAACCAACTGGACGAACTGCTAGCTAAAGGTTTCATCAAACCTAGTTCGTCTCCCTGGGGAGCACCAGTCCTGTTTGTCAAGAAGAAGGACGGATCGATGCGTCTGTGAATCGATTATCGCGAGCTTAATAAAGTCACGAAAAAGAATAGGTATCCTTTGCCGGGGATCGACGATTTGTTCGATCAGTTACAAGGGGCAAGTTATTTCTCGAAGATTGACTTGAGGTCAGGCTACCATCAACTGAAAGTCAGAGATGAAGACGTACATAAGACCGCATTTAGGACTCGCTACAGTCATTATGAGTTCCTAGTGATACCTTTTGGGCTCACTAATGCACCGGCTGCGTTCATGGATCTCATGAATCGCGTTTGCAAGCCGTACTTAGACAAATTCGTCATCGTTTTCATCGACGATATTCTTATCTATTCTAAGAATCAAGCTGACCATGAGAAACACCTTCACTGTATTCTCAAACTCCTGCATCATGAGAAACTCTATGCCAAATTCTCTAAGTGCGAATTCTGACTTCGAGAAGTCCAATTTCTTGGACACGTGGTGAGCGAGCGTGGTATCCAAGTGGATCCCGCTAAAGTAGAAGCTGTAATGAATTGGAAAGAGCCAAATACGCCTACAGAGATTCGTAGTTTCCTGGGGTTAGCAGGATATTACAGGCGATTTATCGAAAATTTTTCAAGCGTTGTTGCGCCCTTAACTTCCTTGACCAAGAAGAAGGAAAAGTTCGTTTGGGGCCCTAAGCAGCAAGAGTCCTTTAATATTCTAAAGCAAAAGTTGAGCAACGCTCCTGTGCTGACACTACCTGAAGGTACCGAGGAGTTCATAGTTTACTGCGACGCATCACACAACGGCATGGGATGTGTGCTTATGCAGAAAGGCAAAGTTATTGATGCTTCAAGACAGTTAAAGGTGCATGAAAAGAATTACACCACCCATGACTTGGAGTTGGGTGCCGTTGTGTTCGCACTAAAACTATGGAGGCATTATCCGTATGGTATCAAGTTTGTGATCTATTCTGATCACAAAAGCCTTCAATATCTGTTTAATCAGAAGGAATTAAACATGAGGCAACGCCGCTGGATGGAGACTTTAAATGATTATGATTGTGAAATCAGATATCATCCTGGCAAGGCGAATGTAGTCGTTGATGCCTTGAGTCGAAAGGAAAGGGTGAAACCCATCCGAATCAATGCCAAGAGCATTGAAGTGAAGAATAATTTGATTGAAAGGTTGTTAGCTGCACAGAGAGAAGGTGTGTCGGAAGCTAACTATCCTAAAGAGAAGCTAGGGGTAACTGAGGAGCAATTAACTCTTGGCAAGGATGGAATTCTAAGATTAAATGGACGAATATGGGTTCCAATTTACGGAGGACTACGAGATGTTATCCTCCAGGAAGCCCATAGTTCCAAATATTCCGTTCGTCCTGGAGCTGATAAAATGTACCAGGATCTAAAGGCAAATTATTGGTGGATAGGCTTGAAAAAGTCTGTAGCCACCCATGTAGCCAAATGCTTGACTTGTGCGCAAGTCAAAGCTGAGCATCAAAAGCCGTCAGGAAATGGGAATGCGTAACTATGGATTTTATTACCAAGTTACCCAAGACGAGGAAAGGAAATGATACAATATGGGTTATAGTTGACAGACTGACTAAGTCAGCACATTTCTTACCCATCAAGGAGACTTATAGCTCCGACATGTTAGCCCAGCTATACGTTGATAAGATTGTAGCCTTGCATGGCATACCTGTGTCTATTATCTCTGACTGAGATACTAGATACACGTCTCATTTCTGGAAACGTTTCCAGCAATCTTTGGGCACACGTTTGAATTTTAGTACGGCTTACCATCCTCAGACAGACGGTCAGAGTGAGCGTACTATTCAGACATTGGAAGACATGCTACGTGCATGTGCTATCGATTTGGGTGGTAATTGGGATAAGAACCTACCATTAATCGAATTCTCCTACAACAATAGCTACCATACCAGCATTAAGGCTGCGCCCTTCGAGGCATTATACGGTAGAAAGTGTAGATCGCCTGTTTGTTGGGCGGAAGTTGGAGATGTCCAATTATCAGGACCAGAGATAGTCTTCGAAACGACGGACAAGATTGTCCAGATTCGAGACCGTCTCAAGGCTGCCCGAGATAGGCAGAAAAGTTACACAGATCCAAAGCGTAAAGATTCACTTCGAAGTAGGGATAAAGTGTTACTTAAAGTATCACCCTGGAAGGGGGTGATGCGTTTCGGTAAGAAAGGCAAGCTAAGCCCGAGGTACATAGGACCTTTCGAGGTTATCGAACGTGTCGGGTCGGTTGCCTATAAGTTAAACTTACCTGAAGAGCTCAATGGAATTCACAATGTGTTCCACATCTGCAATCTAAAGAAGTGCTTCGCCGATGAATCACTGGTAATACCACACACAGATGTGCATATAGATGAGAGCTTAAAATTTGTGGAAAAACCTTTGTCGATTCAAGATCGACAGGTAAAGAAGCTTCGAAGAAAGCATGTACCTATAGTAAAGGTCAAGTGGGATACCCGTAGAGGTCCCGAATTCACGTGGGAGGTTGGATCCACGATGAAAGAAAAATACCCTTATTTGTTTCAATAAATCTCGGGTCGAGATTTATTTTAAGGGGGTGAGGATGTAACACCTCGAAATTTCGTGTCCAATAAATAAATGACACGTGTCGCATACGACAAAAATAATATAAACCCGGATTTAATTAAGATATGCGGTAGGATTTTCGAATATGTCGACATGTTAATTTTATACCTCTGAGCGACTTCGGTATTATAAATCCCGAGACCCTAAGAAAAAATTAATAAGCCTCTAATATATCTTAATCCGGTCATTACTAATAATCAAAAGTGTCCAAGTTGCTAATCTTGGGTCTTAAAGAAAATAATACTCAAGACAAAGTTTTTATGAAGCTATTGTCAAGGGGGAGTTTGTTGGTGCATGTTTGTGACAACAGCTTAGATTTGGTCTTTGGATATCTTGTAATTAGTTAAACGATAAACAGTTAGCGGGTTTAGCTTTGTAATAGTGAGATTATAGTGTTTGGGCTAAACTAAACCCATTTGGGTCAAGGGGAAACGAATTGGGCTTTGCCCATGTTGCAAACCCTAGCCCAAATAGTAAACCTTGTGTTATATAAACAAGGTTAGGCTTTAGGGTTTAGGTTGATCAGTTAATCAGTTAATCAGCCAAAACAGTTTGTGAGAGATAGAAATTCGTGAGAGCACTAGCTTGGACGAATTAGGGTTTGGTTGATTGTAATACGCAAGTTTGATAATCAATAGAAACCCAGTTGAAAGTGAATTCTGTTTCCTACACGTTTTCTGCTGATTCTGATCAAGAGGATTCCGCACTCTTGATTGGAAAGACGATTTTGTGACGATCCATAACATCAAGGGGACCTACATAATACAATCCAAATAATTGTTCATAAACCCCACCATTGTGCAAGCCCATGTTAGATTGTAATGTCTGACCAAGTATGGGTTAAAAAGGGCCTCATACTGACATTTCCCATACCCAAAACCAAGTGTGGATAGTTGACCATTCAAACCTTGAAAGGTTAACTTTTTTTGCCACTGTTAAGCGCTTACGGACCGTAAGGATCCTGCCTTACGGACCGTAAGGGGGTGAAGGGGTAAAAATGTTTCCGCCATAGGCTTACGGACCGCAAGGGCCATGCCATACGGTCCGTAAGCGACGCCCAGCGACTGAAAGTTGGCTGTTGGCTGTTTTAAGCGGTAAAACATTAATGCAAAGATTTTCCAGAGATATGGGAGAGCCCTAATCATCTTTTAGCACCAATGGACAGTTGTTGATCATCAAGGAGCATTGGTAGGCCTTGTTGTAATGATCTTAAGGATCTACATTGCCTATAAAAGGCCACATTGTGCAAACAAGTTCCTCACACCTTGTTCTGCCTTCTTGATCACATCTGGAGCTCAAGAACACTCCCAACTCTTCTCTTATCTTGCATAGGACTTCAGTAAGTTGTTCAACCCTTTGTGGTTTAGTTTTTGGCTTAGTTTTCGCTTAAAAGTCAATCCGTCGTAACTAACGGTTGACTTAACGGTTAATCACAAATGGTCCAGTGATTAACCGAATCAAAGGTAGTTATATGTTGGTATTTATGTGGGCATTAAACCCTTAAAAGGGCACCCTCTGATTCCCACTCTAACTAGTCTGAATGTCGAGTCAAACGTGCTTAGAAAAAGTCAACAGAATGCTATTTTGCGATTTAATGCATAATCAGTAATGTAGATGTTGTGTAACCTATTTAAACACACATAAAATATGATAATAAGTATATTAACAAGTCTAAGCTTCTTTGATCCGACCATTTGCTATATTGACCCGGTTCGGAGCCGAAAGTTGCAAAACTTTGACTTTTACTTTGACTTCAGTTCTGACCCGTTAAAGTATGGATTAGATATGCCTTAGGACTCTTTTAGGACCAGGTTACATGATGGTATAACCCTCTGTGACCGGTTCGTTGTTGTGTGAGTCTTTTACACCTTTCCGTTAAATGCTTAAAAGTTGACCGTAACGCCCTTTCTAAATTAAAATAAGAATTTCGGACATGTGAAAGGACCATAACCTTGGTTACTGATTTCTAAGCATGTCCCTAAAATTTCACGTCAATCCGAGGTTCAGAATAGGAGTTATGCTAAATAGCGCAAAAATGAAAACTTTAGTAATTAAATGGCGCAATTAGCATAACGCTTATCAAAACTCAGATTTCGACACCAAACCATTTACACACTGATGTAAAGTAATATTTTGGGATTTTTAAAGATTTTTAATTATTTTTAACCTGCTCATAACTTGCGGTTATGGCATCGGTTCGGTAAATACCGAATATACCCTTTCCGGCCATAACTT
The DNA here is from genome assembly GCF_002127325.2 of Helianthus annuus. Lineage (NCBI taxonomy): Eukaryota > Viridiplantae > Streptophyta > Magnoliopsida > Asterales > Asteraceae > Helianthus > Helianthus annuus. The sequence goes on from NC_035445.2 coordinate 131,833,570, forward strand.
GAGTTCTACAAGGTCTTTTGACCCGATTCCAATTGCTACTAATTTTAAATAATAAATAAAGTATTTTGGACTTTATAAACTGTTTATGAAACTCAGATTCCCTGTAGAACTCAGAAACCTCTTTTATAATCTTTAAAATAACCAAAATACCCCTTCGGGGCATAAAAGGGACTTAAACTCGTTACAGGCATTATGGAAGGTATCCTATTGATACCACAACCTCTTTAAAGCATATTGACTTAGGAAACATGTGTAGGACTCTTACGGTTACCCGTTACGCCTTTTGCGCGCACGGTTCGGCTTATGTAACTAGTTTTCATAAACTAGGCGAAACGGGTTAAACCATATTGTTTTTACCTCAAAATCCATAGTGTGGTTACTATGCCCATATAAAACAAGTCTTCAAACTTGTTGGGTCCAAATCACATTTCATTCCCGGTTTTCGCCTTTCACACGATTAAACCGTAATTATCCTTTGAAACTGACCGGTCTAAGCTACGACAAATTAAAGACCCGTTAGGATTCTAATAGGTTATTTTTCAACCTCCGTTCCAGAATAGGAGACCAGTAAAAGCTATCTGCAATTTATTTCGATTAAGGAATTATACTTGCAAAGGTAAATACTTTTAACTTATTTTCCGTTATACGGGCTTGGGTTACGGTATATAGCATACCGCTTGATCGATCATCAAATTCTCCACCGTTGAGTGGGTAATTGAATAAATTTGATCGGCTCGTTTAAACAGTCTTGTTACTTAAAAGCCTTTGGGGATTAATGACCATGTCCTGGATATCCCTGGCAACATTTTACGAAATGGCCACGACCTTGACATCCGGGTGTAGGCGTAAACCTGGCATTATGTCTATAATTTTAATGGTATAGCCGTTGGTTACCCGCCACGGTTTTATGCCATGTGGTGCGTCTATTGATCTTTAATCCGGACTTGATCCGGGCTACTGAACGCATAAGGAACATGTAATTCGTTCACAAGATTATATATTTAAATAATTCTCCCAAGTTATAAAAGAATTTGTGCCTTTTGCATTCAAATCAATTTTATTAAACATTTTACAAAAGTGTCGGTTGAATGTATTTACCAGTGTAAACTGACGTATTTTCCCAAAAAAGATTAAATGCAGGTACTAAACGTAATCGGCTGGCTATAGCTCCTTAGCATCTTAGAGAGTCTCGCAAGCTTATGATGCATTTGTCTGTTGAACAATACTTTTATTATTTTTGATCCCCTGTGGATACCTTTCGACTATTCATAATACATTTCATATTACAAACAATGGTTGGAATATAATTATCTTTATGCTTCCGCTGTGCATTCATATATTGTGTGGTTTGACTATATTGTTGCCAACTACGTCACGGTAATCCCCCACCGGGCCCACCGATGAGACACGTGGAAATCGGGGTGTGACATTCAGTGTGCAAAATTTTCATGCCTTAGTGTGTTTGAAAAATGGTGTCAACGAAACAGGTTGTATGGTCGACGAAACAAAACTGTATCGACGAAACAAGCCTGGTCAAAGTGAAAGGTTTCAATTTGGTCAACTTTGGTCAAACTTGTTTTGGTAGTCGACGAAACACTTTGTTTCGTCGAGGCTACGATGAAACGCAAATGGTCCAGTCTGTTTCGTCATGGGCTAAGTTTTAAGGCCCAAGTCCAAGCCCAACTTGTCCGTTTCGTCGAGCCCATGTTATGTTTTGTTGAGATACCCGTTTCGCCGAGGTGAGGCGGTGCTTATCAGGGTCCCATGTCAGATATTTGTCCACTTTTTCAAACTTTGCCCTGTTCATCTTCTCCAAACACTCCACCCACATACCCTCACCATACCCATTCACCAACCCTCTAAACCCTCATTTTTCCTTGAAATCCAACATAAATCAAAGGTACAAAAATGTTACTGATCAATGTTCTAACAAAATGAACCGTCTGTTTTTGTCCGAAACCCTCGGAGACCATTTTTACTTGATGTTTTCATGATTTGATATTGTGCTTGTTTTGGTTTCTATCAAAAACAGATAGATTTAGGATGTTTACATTGATTGTGCCTCGTTTTGAGTTATGTTTTGGTCTATAAAAACAGGGGATTGATGATTGTTGTGTGTTACTGTTTATAACGGGTTTTTGATCAAAATACATATCTACATTAGATCTTGGGTATGTTTTCGACTTGGGTTGGGTTAAACAGAGTGTTGATTTTATTTTTTTTTGATGATCTGATCCTTATTTAAACCCCATACGGCGAAACGCCAAAATCTTCAAAACCCTAACTGTTCAGAAACCCTCATCACGACGAAACGAGATGAACGACGAAACGAGATGAAAGACGAAATGGATCTGTTTCGTCGAGGTACTGTCGATGAAACGAACTGGTCAAAGGTCAACTCTGTTTTGTCGCACATCATTCTGTTTCATCGAAGTCACTCCGTTTCGTCGTCCATGCCTTAGCAAAATTTTCAGTTTGGTGCTTGTTCACAGAACATGTGTAATTGTGTGTTAATTGTCCACTTGATGGTATATCTTGTACACATACATGTCCAATACACATACTGTATCTCAGTTACTTATTGTGGACGTTTTAGTTTCAGATGGCACCAAAAGAAGGCAAACGGAAACCCGCGACAAAGAAAGAGAACAAGTTGGAAGAGGAGATTATATCTGAGAAACGTCATAATCAAATTGCTTATCTAGATCCGGAAGAAAAGCTCGCAGAACAGAAAGATATCACGAAATGGATCAGGGACTCGCGGATCAGTTATGCTGTTACTTTCTCGACGCCTGATGTGTGTAAAATGCAACATATAAATTACATCAATTGAGGCATAAAACTAACCCTTTTTAAGTACTAATGTTGGAAAAAGAGTGTTTTTGTCTTCCTTTTGTATTTTCAGGATAAAATGTCACACCCCCAAAATCCACCCGCGGAGCACCACCGCTTGGGGGCGTGACATGACCAGGATCAAGCCACCAATCATATCGAACACAGCATTTAATAATAAAAGTAGATAATGTAATTCAACATGACATGATTGATGTTCAAAACCAAACATGGTTTAAGTAGCGGAAGCATGTAAGTAAACCCAACATAAATAGTAATGTATGAAAATCATAAGTGTTTAATTTAGCATTCATGAATCCATGCTCCACAACGACCCCCTCCTCCTTGTGCAAGCTCCAAATATCTAACGACCTGCAAGGCATGTAACAGAGGATCAACAAACTAGTTGAGCGAGTTCACAGTTTACAGTTCAGTAATAGTATAGTGTGAGTAGTAGTATGTTCGTTCGTTATGTCATATATCGTATTAGTTTCCATCGCGGCCTCCCAGGCAGGTATGCGAAGATATTAGGGGATGTTCATCCCAGGTGTTCTAGACTAGGTTTACCCGTATCGCGGCCTACCAGGCAGGTGTGCGAAGATTAGTAAATTACAGTTCGCGGCCTTCCAAAGGCAGGTGTGCGAAGTCAGTCATAATATCGCGGCCAACCCTTGGCAGGTGTGCGAAGATCAGTTCAATAAGTGTTACTAGTCTAGTCGTATTCTTATCGTTAGGATCTATCAACTGAGTATGTACAATAAAGTAATCCAATCCCATTCCCACCCTGGGAACCCCATGCCTTGGCTGTGTGAACTCACCTTGGTTTGCTCGGTATGCTACAAGAGATCTTGGAAAAGGGTTTTATTCGTCCAAGCACATCGCCTTGGGGAGCTCCAGTACTTTTCGTGAAAAAGAAGGATGGCACGTTCAGAATGTGCATCGACTACCGTGAACTCAACAAGGTGACGGTGAAGAACCGTTATTCTCTTCCTCGTATAGACGACTTATTCGACCAGTTGCAAGGGTCGTGTTATTACTCCAAGATAGACTTGAGGTCAGGTTACCATCAGCTGAGAGTCCGGGATGAGGACGTCTCCAAAACTGCATTTAGAACTCGCTACGGCCACTACGAGTTTCTTGTCATGCCATTCGGGCTTACGAACGCTCCTGCAGTTTTCATGGATCTTATGAACAGGGTGTGCAAACCCTACCTTGACAAGTTCGTCATTGTCTTCATTGACGACATTCTGATCTACTCCAAGAGTCAGGAGGAGCATGAACAGCATCTACGATTGATTTTGGAACTCCTTCGAAAGGAGCAATTGTACGCCAAGTTTTCTAAATGCGACTTCTGGGTTCGAGAAGTCCACTTCTTAGGCCATGTGGTGAACAAGGATGGGATTCATGTCGATCCATCCAAGGTAGATTCGGTACGAAACTGGCCTGCACCGCGTACACCGACAGAAATACGCCAATTCTTGGGTTTGGCGGGTTATTACAGACGATTCATCAAAGACTTCTCCAAGATCGCGCAGCCGCTTACACTACTGACACAGAAGGGTGTCACCTACCGTTGGGGAGATTCCCAGGAAACCGCTTTTCAGTACTTGAAGGATAGGCTTTGCAGTGCACCTATTCTCTCATTGCCAGAGGGCACCGACGATTTCGTGGTCTATTGTGACGCATCGATACACGATTTAGAGCTGGGAGCATCAATACACGCTGCATCAATACACAACCAAGCCCCTGTATCGATGCGTCACAATAGACAACCAAGCCCCTGTATCGCGAAGCGTAGGCAATAACTTTATCACGCTGCATCAATACACAACCAAGCCCCTGTATCGATGCGTCACAATAGACCACGAAATCGTCGGTGCCCTCTGGCAATGAGAGAATAGGTGCACTGCAAAGCCTATCCTTCAAGTACTGAAAAGCGGTTTCCTGGGAATCTCCCCAACGGTAGGTGACACCCTTCTGTGTCAGTAGTGTAAGCGGCTGCGCGATCTTGGAGAAGTCTTTGATGAATCGTCTGTAATAACCCGCCAAACCCAAGAATTGGCGTATTTCTGTCGGTGTACGCGGTGCAGGCCAGTTTCGTACCGAATCTACCTTGGATGGATCGACATGAATCCCATCCTTGTTCACCACATGGCCTAAGAAGTGGACTTCTCGAACCCAGAAGTCGCATTTAGAAAACTTGGCGTACAATTGCTCCTTTCGAAGGAGTTCCAAAATCAATCGTAGATGCTGTTCATGCTCCTCCTGACTCTTGGAGTAGATCAGAATGTCGTCAATGAAGACAATGACGAACTTGTCAAGGTAGGGTTTGCACACCCTGTTCATAAGATCCATGAAAACTGCAGGAGCGTTCGTAAGCCCGAATGGCATGACAAGAAACTCGTAGTGGCCGTAGCGAGTTCTAAATGCAGTTTTGGAGACGTCCTCATCCCGGACTCTCAGCTGATGGTAACCTGACCTCAAGTCTATCTTGGAGTAATAACACGACCCTTGCAACTGGTCGAATAAGTCGTCTATACGAGGAAGAGGATAACGGTTCTTCACCGTCACCTTGTTGAGTTCACGGTAGTCGATGCACATTCTGAACGTGCCATCCTTCTTTTTCACGAAAAGTACTGGAGCTCCCCAAGGCGATGTGCTTGGACGAATAAAACCCTCTTCCAGCTCGGTTGGAGCTAAACGATACGGTGCGCGGGCTATTGGTGCTGCTCCAGGAGTTAACTCAATCTGGAATTCGACTTGGCGATCAGGCGGTAAACCGGGTAAATCTTCAGGAAACACCTGAGGAAAGTCACGTACAACTGGAATATCCTCCAGCTTCTTTTCCTTTGCTGATGCATCAGTAACAAGAGCCAAAATGGCTGTGTGCCCTTTACGTAAACATTTCTGAGCCTTCAAGAAGGAGATGATTCCAACCACTGCACCACTCTTGTCGCCTTGTACTTCGAGAGGTTCTTGACTAGAGCGAGGAATACGAATAATCTTTTCCTTGCATAAAATCTCTGCGTGATGTTGGGATAACCAATCCATACCGATGACGACGTCGAAACTACCCAAAACTATGGGTATAAGATCAATCGAGAAAGTCTGACCCGCTAGAATTCTACACTTTTACCATTTGCTAGTTCTACGACATGTTTGGTGTTTAGGGGTGTTGGTGTTCGTTTTAACCATTTACTCATTTTTAAGGACATATAACTTGTATCAGCACCCGAATCAAATAAGACAGTAACATAGATATCGTCGAGAAGAAACTTACCCATAACCACATTGGGATCATTCACTGCGTCACCCCGACCTAGCACAAACATACGACCACGAGCCTCGTTGCCATTGTTGTTGTTGTTTCCCCCGTTGTTGTTGTTGTTGTTGTTCCCGTTGCCCTGGTTGTTGTTGTTGCGATTCTGATTATGGTTCAGTTGAGGGCAATCACGTTTGTAGTGGCCTTCAGCCCCACACTGGAAACATCCCCGGTTTCCACGCTGTGGCTGCTGGTGCTGGTTCTGTGGAGCTGGCGGTGGGAGTTGCTGGTTCTGATTTGCTGGCCGTGAGCTTCTACAATCCTTAGCCTCATGACCCATCTTGAGGCATCTTTGACAACGTTCCCTGCGACATCTTCCGCTGTGGTGTCTGTTGCACTTATTACACAGTGGGTGAATTCCCCGATATCCACCCTGCCCCTGACTGCCAGATGATTGCTGACTCGAATTCTGGTAGTCATTTGTCTTGCGCTGCTGAGACTGAACAGAAACTGATCCCCTGCTGGAATCCCCCTCCCATTTTCTCTTGTTGTCACTGGGAGTAGCAGAAGTAGTGACAGCAGTAGTGGTAGCCTTGACACGTTTTGGCAGCCTGTTCTGGTCCACTGCCTGATCTGTAATACGATGAGCAAGGCGCTGAATAGCCTGGATATTATCAAGATTAGCCGATGTCACATGGCTCTGGATCTCCGGCGCCAAACCCTTGAGGTACAACTCAATACGTTTCACTGGAGGGTCCACCATAGTTGGGCATAGCACGGCCAGTTCATTCGACCATTTGGTATAGGCTTCGATCTCTAACCCAACCATTTTCAAGTGATACAGTTCATCTTCCAACTTGTGAATGTCTTCACGAGTGCAGTATTCCCTTTTGATCAATTCCTTGAAATCATTCCAAGGGGTGGCGTTAGCAGCTGCCAACCCAGGATCTGTACTTGCGCGTTCCACTAAGTCAACGCGATTCCTTCCAAAGTGCCAGTGGCGTACTTGACCCTGCGAGCCTCAGGGCATTCACACATTTCGAACACATATTCTAGCTTCTCGAACCAATGGAGGAGTCCCACTGCCCCCTCGGTGCCACTGAATGAGCTTGGACGACAGTCCATGAAGTTCTTGAAAGTGCAGACAGGCTGCTGCGCGTGTTGACCTATTGTGTACGAATAGGACAAAGTTAAATACGAGAGTTAATGTAGGATCTAAGGATCCTAGTGTGAGTCTATACTGCAGGGTATACTACCTGCTTGAGCAGCTGCAAGTGCCGCAGCAACTTGAGCTTGAATGAGAGCCTCTAGCTGGGCTTGAGTCATGTTAATTCGTCCGGCCATTGATCTTCACATCAAAGGCAACATAAGTGAGAAAGGTTCGCGAATAGTGCGATGACAGAAGAGTGTAAGCACATAGGTGTTCTCAAGCAATAACAATTAGTGAGCAAAGTAATGTAAGCATACTACGAGCAAAGTTCTATGCAATTCTAGCATGTAGGCAATAAACATAAACCTTATTACCTAGGATGTCGAGTCTTGCACGTGGAGCGAAGCGTCGTTGTGGATCGTTGAGAGCACTGTTCTGGTTATAGTCTGGTCTTAATAAAAACGTTTTCCCATATTAAAACCAAGTTCTCTATAACCAATGGCTCTGATACCAATCTGTCACACCCCCAAAATCCACCCGCGGAGCACCACCGCTTGGAGGCGTGACATGACCAGGATCAAGCCACCAATCATATCGAACACAACATTTAATAATAAAAGTAGATAATGTAATTCAACAAGACATGATTGATGTTCAAAACCAAACATGGTTTAAGTAGCGGAAGCATGTAAGTAAACCCAACATAAATAGTAATGTATGAAAATCATAAGTGTTTAATTTAGCATTCATGAATCCATGCTCCACAACAACCTGCTCCTCCTTGCGCAAGCTCCAAATATCTAACAACCTGCAAGGCATGTAACAGAGGATCAACAAACTAGTTGAGCGAGTTCACAGTTTACAGTTCAGTAATAGTATAGTGTGAGTTGTAGTATGTTCGTTCGTTATGTCATATATCGTATTAGTTTCCATCGCGGCCTCCCAGGCAGGTATGCGAAGATATTAGGGGATGTTCATCCCAGGTGTTCTAGACTAGGTTTACCCGTATCGCGGCCTACCAGGCGGGTGTGCGAAGATTAGTAAATTACAGTTCGCGGCCTTCCAAAGGCAGGTGTGCGAAGTCAGTCATAATATCGCGGCCAACCCTTGGCAGGTGTGCGAAGATCAGTTCAATAAGTGTTACTAGTCTAGTCGTATTCTTATCGTTAGGATCTATCAACTGAGTATGTACAATAAAGTAATCCAATCCCATTCCCACCCTGGGAACCCCATGCCTTGGCTGTGTGAACTCACCTTGGTTTGCTCGGTATGCTATGCTCTAGGGTTTATCAAGTGTCTAAATCCGTTACACACGACCTAGGTTATATTGCATATGATACGAGGTAAGTGTTTGCATCAAATTAGGGTTTACAAGTCTATGATAACAAGAAATTGTGATCCGTGTGATATTTGTGTACAGGATGATATAATAAGGATCATTCTCACATATAGAATCATGCAGCAACATTCAATAGCATGCAAATCATAAACAGATCACAGAGTAAGCTCTAACACATGTGTTTACAGGTAAACCCTCATACTTCACTTATAAATCCAGACAACACTAATTCAATCAATCTTGAACATGGTATCATCAACAAAAGATCAGATCATGCCTATCAATCATGAAACTTGGACCAAATCCTTAATAAAACTCTGACATGCCTCCCCCCCCCTTACAAACTCGGACCCTGTGTCATTTCATTACAAAATTCGGACTAGGGGTGGGGGTTTTGGGGCCATAAACTCGGGCAAGAACAAGGGAAGGGTCACAAGGTCGGACTTCCTGTTTTGTAACCAAAGACTCGGACCAAATGGGCAAGGCCACAAGGTCGGACCTTGTTCTTTGCTCAAAACTCGGAACTAATGCTTCATTTAAAGAAAGTCGGACACAAGCTTCACATAAAACACTTAAAAGTCGGGCTAAGGGTTAACCCACAAAAACTCGGATAACACATGATCAAGAACTCGGACATCAGCATACTAATCAAAAGTCTGACCAAGGCCTCTATTACAAACTCGGACAAGGAGCTTGTCCTTTCAAAACCTCGGACAGCACATCCTTGATAAAAAGGTCGGACCTCTTTAGCTTTGTTTGAAACTCGGACCCTCTACAAGCTTAAAAGGTCGGACATGCTTTTAACTCACAAAACTCGGACCATGAGAATCATAGAAGAACTCGGACAATGTTGCAAGGGTTAAAACTCAGACAATTTCATTAGGGTTACGAAACTCTGACACTAAGCAACACGTGAATTTCAATCATCGCACAGAGTCCAAAGAATCAAATCAGTTACGTTTCTTGTTTTCATACGATCAAAGCCCTAAACTCATCACTTTTGCATAGTAGGAATCACTTTAACAGTTAACAACTTCATACTACCAAGCATATTTTGCCATCAAACAATGATTTTACATCTAACCATTAACATAACACGATAATCAAGATTCAATTCAGCAAATACAGGACCATCATATCAAGAACTAGGGTTTGCAAGAATTACAAGAATCAAGAGTTGATATCAATCAAATAATCAACAAACAATCATTACAATTACCTTGTGTTGATCCTAGAGAAAGAGAGGAATCAAACTTGTGATGTCTTGCCAATGATTTGGTGATGATTGCCAGAGAATTGTGAACTACGTGCTTGGATTTTTGTGTGTGTGGTTTAGTGAAGGATTAGGGTTAAGTATAATTAAGTTTTCATTAATTACTCAATAGACCCTGAATAATTATATTTTACAAGCATACCATCTTACAAGCATTTCACAGTTTCACCACCAAGTTCACATAATTGACAAGTCTATCACAATTAATCAAACAACCATGCACAATCACACAATACGATTTATTGCATCAAAACGTATACCATTCCATAGCAATCAATTGTGCAAATAATTAACTATACGAACAAAGAACGTGCAATAAATGCGAAATAGAAATCTTGGAAATTCGAGTTGTCACATAAAATGAGCTCAAATTCACAAAAGAAGCAAAAAGACAGCTAAATCTAACATAAATACAAGAAAAGGAACAAAAGTTGATTGCCCGACCCCTCAACGGCATCCTCCCAAGCAGAAAAGAGAAGTCAGAAGACTGAACACGCCCCGTGCTCAGCCAGCACGGTGCCGTGCCCAAGAAGCAGCAGAAAAGACAAACCTATAGAAGCTTATATTGCCCACCACGGGGCCGTGTCCAGTGAGCACGGGGGCGTGGCGAAAGTACAGCAGGCGCATTAATTGTAATTGCGAATTACAGTTAATGAAGAGAGAGAGTGTCAGACAGGCACGGGGGCGTGTCCACCGGACACGGGGCCGTGCCCAGCCTTCTGTTTAGCCTATAAATAGGAGTGCTTGGTTTCATTTCAACTCATCCCTTGGCACACCACCACTCTCACACTTCATCCACCACCCACCACCACCATAACACCATCATCTACCACCATCATCCATTGTCCATCATAGAGTGTGTGAGTCGTCTCGGGATCCAAGGTTGATCGTAAGAGTTCTTGACAATCAAGGCCATGTTTGCCTAAGTCTCTTACATCACTTGGTGAAGACAAGTGTTTAGTATAATACTTTTTATTTTTAATCTTTTGCACTTTTTATTTGGTTTTGTATTAATGACTTTAATAACTAGTTTCTTATGTTGAAGGTGATCTTTCCTTATCGTTTGTCCGTGGTGTCTTGGCATTATTTTACTGTCTATATAAAATAAAAGATTTTTCACCATTGATATCTCCACGGTCTATATGGAGGTATGTTGGCTACCTGGTCGGGGGTTAAGGGAACGGTTTGGTAAGGGTCTTGCCCTTGTTCAGCGTTTAGAGGTCCTGCAAGGGACCTGGGTCGAATTTAGTAGGATCTTCTTCAATGCCCATACGTATTGGATGGCGGGGTCCAAACTCTTTGACCTCCTCATAAGTTAACTACTATTAATACTATAACCCGGCTATTTAGGACTGTATCCTTGCTGACTCAGACTACTTAGCCGAGGGTAACGTCACCGCCAAAAGCGGGGCCTACCATAATTTGCATTAATAACTTAATTAATTATCTTCCAATAATCCAACCCTTTAGGATTGTATCCTTGCTGACTCAAACTACTGGGTTGAGGGTAACGTCGCCTTCAAAGGAGGGGCCTACTACAATAACTAAGATAATCTCTTAAACAAGTGCAAAAGTTCGAAAATAATCAAAGGTTATACTAATACACGAGTCGGATCCAAGTGATTCATCTTGTCTATCTATTTTATTTTATTTTTATTTTTCAGCATTTAGTTAGTTTTTATTTTCTTAGTTTAAAAACCTTTTCTAACATTTTGATTTGATAAGACGTTGAGGATAAACCGGTACTAAAAGCTCTTGTGTCCTTGGACGACCTCGGTATCTTACCAACACTATACTACGTCCACGATGGGTGCACTTGCCCATATCTGTGTTTAGTGTTAGTAAATATCGTGTTTTATAAATTTAAAACTTGGCTAAAAGCGTAAAAAGGGCTTAAAATATACATCAAAAATATATTACACTACACGCACATCACGCCTGTCTACAAGTCTCTTATCAAAGCGTTTTGGGATTCCACAAGTGTTGTGCAAGTGGATGGAAAGGAAGTCATTCAGGGTTGTGTGAATGATTTGGATGTCATAGTCTCTCCGGATATCTTGAACGAGGTTCTACAGCTACAAGACCACCCAGATGCTCCAGATTCTATTCCTATCATATGTACGCGAGGCTGCTTGTTACGAATGAAGTGTACAGGAGACATCCTCAGCACTCAAATCAACAAGGGTGATTACGCTACAAATTTCTACTACATGTTCTTATTCAGTGTCTTAGCAATAGATGTGCCGGATACGATATGGCTGGCAATGATCTAGTTGGTTTTATGGTGGCGTTGGTGCTAAACAAACCGTTCAGCATCTCAAAGTACATCTTCACCAATATGAAAGAAAATATGATGAGGTCTGGAGGTAGAATAACCGGGAACAAGTTCAGGATGTATCTGCGGTTTCTTCAAATGATCATGAATGTTCAACATCCTAGTCTTCCTAAAGCCGACAACGACATTCGGAAGATAGAGGCAATGAACTTCAATTCATTGAGGATAATAAAGAACCTTGCAGCCAAAAGATACAAAGAAAGCGATCCTCCAAGGAAGTTGATCGGTGTGTTAGGGAATCCAGATTACGTGGCTCGAGCTGATGATAAATGGCGTCATGATGACAGCCAATCAGATAACGAAGAGCCGGAGTTGAAAAGAAAAATGGTTGAAAAGTTTGGTCCAGATCCAGTTGATTCTGATATGTCGGAGAGTGGTAGTGATGACGAAGGTGATGATGGTGGCGATACAGGTGCCGTTGGTACATCTAGTGTTGGTACAGCTCATGGTACATCAACAGGTGGTACATCAGCAGGTGATACATCAGCAGGTGGCGATGACGAGGCCCATTCTGATTCGGATGATCATCTAGTCGAGCCTGGATACGAAATGTATCTCGATGAATGTGGTGTTAAAAGATACAGGAGGATTAGGCAGGAAGATGATCCAGAATACGTTCCTTCAGATACTGAAGCAGAACGTTCAAAGAAAAGGAAAGCTGAGAAAGCTGCTGAACATCAGAAGAAGAAGAAAGCTAGAAAATACTTGAGTACCTCTGCTCGGCAATCTGCTCCTCAAGAGCCAGTTCAAGAAGCTCCTGTGGTATCTTCAGCTCCTGAAACTCCTGTGGTGTCTGAAACTCCAATAGTAACTCCTCAAAGATCAATGGCTGCTGCAATTAGAGCAACTACTTCTCAGCCTAGTGCTGACCGTCAAAGGACATTTTCTGAAATGTATCAAGACGAGAAGAACAACTTCTTTTTCTCTCAACTTGAAGCGGCGGCAGATCGTATTCAGAGGCAAGCTGATTTTATTAGGATCACGAAAAATGATCAAATCAGTCAACAGGTGGAAATAAATCAGTTGAAGTCCATTATTGGTAACAACAAACTGTGATAGAGCGCCAACAAGCTGAGATTGAACTACTCAAAGCTGAAAATTTACGATTGAAAGATGCAGATGCAGAGCGAGAAAGACGTAGTTCTATACTTCAAAAGCTGGCTGAAGATCTTGAAGGAAGATGTGACTTCATGAAATATTGGTACGAGTCACGAAATACAACGATAGCTGAGGGAGTTAGAAAGATAACTGCTGGCTATGAGTTTATTCGAAAGCAGGTTGCTACGCTGTGGGATGATCGATGTAAGCAACAAGAAATTATGAAGAAAAGGGATGATGATCCTGAAGATCAAGGAAATCATGATCCCTCTACTACATCACAGCAGCTGACAGCGGCTACATCTTCTGCAATTGTTGTTGTTCAGCCGCCAGCGATCGAATCTACTCAAGGAACCTCTTCTGGGACAGTCGAAGAAATACAACAAATTGAAGGTACATCTTCTGTTCCTAGCAGTGCTGATCTTGCATTGCAGGTTATTCATCCAATCACTGTGGATTTACTTGAAGAAGCTGAAATTATAGAGGATCTTTCACATGAGCAATTGATTGCTCTAAACGCAATGAGAGAGATTGATGACGCTGAGATTGATAAGATGCCGAGTGAGCCTGAAACAACAAATGTTGACGATATCGAAGAAATTGTATTTGAAGGAAATGAGAAGAAGTCTTCATATGTTTGACAAGACGGGACTGAATTCGCCCCTTTCGATGAAGAATGGCTAAAAGAGAATGTGGAAGTCATTGATGAGCATTAAAGAACCGTGATACATCTGAAAATGCCACAGATGCGTTCTCCGCGTGGCGACAACAGTTCTTATCGAAGGTTTCCAAGCCGGTGCCAGAGGCTGCTCAAGTTGATTACTTACGGTTCGAGAAAGCGAAGCCGAGTGGGCGAATCCTCTGTTGGATGTTCGTCAAGGAAATACATTGCGTCGCCATCAAACGGGAATTTGGAATTCAATACTTTTGGTCGTTGCTGAGCATTCTATCTTTGCCATTTTATGATGTGGCAGCATTGACGAAGATTGAGCTCATAAATCGCTCAAACTTTGATGGTGCAACTTTATTCGAGCGACTGATAAAGATGAACAAGAAGTCTGGTTGGAAAGACAAGTCGTACAAGCCTCAGTTCCCCATTTATCAACAGATCAAGTTTACTCTCGATCCGGCAACGAATACGGGGCGATACAAGCTTGTTTATGAGCCAACAAAAGTGGTGGATAAGATACCCTTGATGCCGATGAAGCAAAACTTTCTTGGAGAAATGAGGTTATGGTGTTATGACTCCGATACGCACGAGGCGGTGATTGTTTTTGATGGTGATCATGAAAATTTCAGAATGTTGGATCCGATGTGGATCGTTAACATGTCCGCGTCCTACATTGACATGTTATATCGGCATGACATTTGCTACAAAGAGAAGGACGCGCATCAAGCGTTGAAATTTCAGCACATCGCTTATTTTTGCTACTACCGGGGAATTCATGCGGGCAGTTCGTGGTCCGAACAACACTGAAGAAAGAAGATTCGAAGACCGAAAACGAGTAACAGACAAGGGGGAGTTTGTTGATGCACTTTTGTGTCTGTAACTAGTCTTGTATTTACTATGTATTTTGTACGGTCTTTTGTCGTTTATCGAGTCTGTATCTGCCGTCGAACAAGTCAGATATCCTCCTATCCGCTTGTGTCCGACTTGTTTGTCTCTGTTTTGATATGTAATGATATATGAACGATGCATGTTGCATAAAGGGTATTTCTGTCAATATTTCAGTGTTTATAAGTGTTGCTGTTTGCTGTCTGTTTGCAGCAAACAGTTTACAAAATGCAGCCTTCGACGAAACACTCTTTTTCGTCGAACACATAGCGACGAAACGGATCTTGTCCATTTCACTTTGTTTCGTCATGATCGACGAAGAAACTGAGTTGTTTCGTCGTCTGATTGGGCTTCTTCAGGCCCAATGTCTGACCCAGTCTGTTTCGTCGAGCCCATGTTGGTTTCGTCGATGCTTTTAGCCCAGGCTGCTATATAAACACCCTGTGTTTCACTTTGAAAGCAGAGATGAGAGAATACCCTTAAAGTTACTCTGTCGAATTGTGTGTGTATCAGTTTGATCTGGTTCTCATCCCGTTTAATCAATAGATTGTGTTTCGTTGGTTAAACCGTGTTCTTATTTACTGTGTTTGATTTGGCACCGTCACGGGGATTCCGCACCCGTGACATTGTTTGTTATAAACAAGGATTTGGTTTTGTTATCGATCCTCCGATTTCGGGACCTACAAATGTTAACTACTATACCTTCTCGTTTAAGCTTTCTATTTTTACGATACCATAATAGACCGAAGCAAAATAGAAGTAGAAAAATGCCAGAAACAACAGGTGCCCAAATCAATATTTTATCACCCTTTCCTGTGTTGGTCATGTGTTAGATATTGATCCTATATCCTCTATTCAAGCTTAATGCGCATAATAACAACAACAATAACGCGGGCAACATCTATATGAATCTAGAACATAGACAGTATAATGAATAAAGTGATAGACATTATACATAGAAATTAACAAATATATCACTTAATCACTCACCATTATTTTGACCTTCCCTCGGATCTGGAGAAAAAATCAAATACTTTTGAACAGAAGTCCCTTGTGGATTAATCGAAAAGTTACTTGTTGATTTGTTTCCTGTCCACATGTTACAGCCAGTTCCGTTGTCGTGAGTGTTTGTTGGCAATCCATTTTTACATCAGCGGAAGCATCGTTTTCTTTTGGATTCACAGACATACTTGACATTGATAATGTGCAGATGATGAACAAGAATAGGAACAAAGATTTGGTGGACAATTTCGGTTACTATTGAAACTGTCTTGATGCCGGAACATAATGCCGGAGATTACATATATATATGAGAGTTTTTGGCGGTTGTTTATGGCGGGAATAACTGCCATAAACCATTTTTGAACATCCAACCCGCTTATCTCTCGGTTTATAAGTCATAATACATTTCGAATAAATAAGTTTCATAATAAACATAAACATAATTAAGTTTATACTTCTAACACAACCCCCTAAACTTGATTATATTTGGCGGCATGTGCTTGAACACTCCGATTTGCTTCATCCACTGCTTTATTTGCTTCATAAAAATCAAACCGGCGATGCTTCTTATGCAGAATCCATGAACCTTCCCAGCTATTTCCGGCATATAGAGCATAGTGCTCCGAAGCAGCATCCTCCGGCGTTGGATCTGCACTCTCACTTCTTCCTTTATCCTTGCCTGCCTTTGAGGTTTCACCTTCTTCCATCATTTCTTTGATCTGCACCCTTTCTTCAGTAGATTTAAACTTATAATAATAGATCAAGACATCCAAATAAATGGCATATATGACTCTTATACAGTCACCATCTTGATACTCAAAGCCTAAATCTTTTGCTATCGCCGGCCATAGGTTATCAGTAGTTACACTTCGGTAGCCTCCATCCCTCTCTACCATCACATACAATCCGAGCAAATATATCTTTCTCCCATCAGTTAACAGAGGAGGAATTGATCTTGATGTTATACCCATCTTTTCTTTTAAGAACCAACCCACCATCTCTTCAAACTTCACTTCGAGATCATACTTATATTTAAATATGAAATCTTGATCATCAATCATGTCGAGCAGTGCTTTACAATCAGTAAAATCATGAAATTCAAGTGCTCTAATGATCATGCGGGTCCAGTCATTCTCGTTTTCATTTGAAACACTTAGTGTTTCAAAATATGAATTCAAGTAGTTCTCTTTGAATTCATCGTCTACGGAATACAGAGATTGCAATTTTCGTTTTTCATACATTCCTAATTCCTCTTCCTTTGACATCCCACTAACTTCACTTACAGTATTTGCAACCGGGGATGAAAACATGGGGTAAATCTTGCACATGTCACCGGATTTCTTAACCGTAAACCCTTGAAGGGTTAATTGATCAAGACTTAGAACATTACGTTCTAGATCCGGTGAGTAGAATACACTATGTATTCTCATTGTTTCATTCCCAGTTTTGATTTCTACATTTCCTACCCCTCTTATGAACATGAAGTTATTCATCCCAGTTTTTGTTTCTACCCCCATCACATGTTTCACTCTCTTGAATAAATTCAGATTACCACTAAAATGATGATCAAACGTCGGATTTACATACCAGATGTCGGACCATAATCCGCCTTCAGTGCCTGTAACGATCATCTCATCCTTGCAGTGTACATCTCCTTCTTGCCTTTTCGTTCCAGAATTTATCGCCTGCTTCAACAATTGTGTCACTTCATCGTTTTCTTTGACTTTGCAATTGTAAATTTGATGGCCTGGAGAATGACAGTAGTAGCAGAGTTTCATGCGAGGGATTCGTCGGATTTTTTTATTTTGTTCATCGGTGCAGTGTTGGCACGGTAAAGTGGTTGAATTGGGTTTGATTTCTGCACATTTATCAGACTTGGCTCTGATACCACTATGTTGGCAATCCATTTTTACATCAGCGGAAGCATCGTTTTCTTTTGGATTCACAGACATACTTGACATTGATAATGTGCAGATGATGAACAAGAATAGGAACAAAGATTTGGTGGACAATTTCGGTTACTATTGAAACTGTCTTGATGCCGGAACATAATGTCGGAGATTACATATATATATATGAGAGTTTTTGGCGGTTGTTTATGGCGGGAATAACTGCCATAAACCGTTTTTGAACATCCAACCCGCTTATCTCTCGGTTTATAAGTCATAATACATTTCGAATAAATAAGTTTCATAATAAACATAAACATAATTAAGTTTATACTTCTAACAGTGTTAAATGCCAAACAAGTACAATTATTCCAGCATCTCACCATACAATCACTAAAGCTTACGCTTGAATTATCATCATGTGAACTCTCAGTCATGCCAAAAGCAAAATGCCCATCGAATAGAGCAATTTTATCATCTTTACTCCTACACGGAGGAGAATTAGATCCTGCCACACACCCATTCCCAGAATCATACCCATAACTCTTGCATATCAGAAATGCTTGCAGCGGAATCATATGAATACATTTGATCGATATTAACACGAAAGTATACGAACAATTAATGGACAATCTTATGTAAAGAAATTGTCTTGGTAACCCAACAAAGATTGCTGGTAACCCTTATATATACATATCACAGAACGGTTATGTTGGCAGTTAGGATTGGCGGGAAAAACCGTCATGTTTTGTATCCTCTACTAACCGACATACCCGTTTAACTAAAGTGTTTCATAACACACACATACATCTAATAGGTTCTAAGTTTAAATATAAATAATAATAATTATGTTTATAACACTAATATTAACAGTACAGAGGGCTCCATATCAAACCGTTATCACCTTGAACTTGGCCTTGGTCAGTCAATAACCAGTAGGGCTGATCACCATAGGAGTCACCCGGATAGAAGCCATGATATTGATAACTGAAATATCTTTCTTCATTATTATATACATAACTGAGATTGTACCTGTACATACTTCCTTGATTGTTCACGTTGATAAACTCAAATGCATGATCATTATTCAAATCTCCAGTTGTCCATTATGGCTGCCCCAGCTGTCGAATCATTAATCTCTGAGAATTTTCTCCATTGGGTTCCCAACTCATAGTAAAAGCACCAGAATCTGGGATTAATCCATCCCTTAGCCAAGAAGTTAAGCTCCAATTACGGCCTGTTTTAATGTCCGACCCGAGTTTCATACCTGGTAAAAGTACATTAGTTGGATAATCAAAACTTCTCCAGAGAATTCGGTTGTCAGTTTCATTCTTCAGCTGGAAATCACCGGTGTCTAGAAGAGTTGCAGACAAATAAGGTGAAGGACCGGAGTGATTATCTGAGACATTTATAATGGTTGTTCCTCCATCAGAAATGATCAATTTCCCAGTGGCACTTGTTAGGATCGGAGCACACACACGAACACGAGTCACACGCACGCTCAGCTCACAATCAAGAACACAAAGATTTATAGTGGTTCGGTCCGGCTCTGACCTACGTCCACTCTCGGTAACTAGGAGGTTTTTATTTCTTTCGTGATACAACGATTACAATACAGATGGATCTCTTATAAAGAGATTAGATAAGAATTTGTCAAACAAAGAAATTAATGCAGCAGAAGAAATGGATCAACACACTGTTGTCTTCACCCACTTCTTTTGACAGGCTGCAAACATGGTTGCAGGTTTCCCACATGTTTTCTACCGCTACTTTTGACAAACCAAAAGAGTGGCTTCACACTCAACAATCTCCCACTTGAAGCCACGGAACAATCTTCACCTGTGCCTCAACTGTGCATCTGTATTCTGTAAGAAACTTTAGCTCATTCCTAGTTACCCGGCCTTCTCTTCAATTATACTGAAGGCCAGTTGAAGCTATGCAAAGCTTCAACTTCTCTAAGGTGACAACCTTAGTCAACATATCAGCTGGATTTTCAGTTCCTTTGATCTTCTCCAACTTCAGAGTGCCATCATTAATTCTTTCTCTGATGAAGTGATATCTCAGCTGTATGTGCTTTGTCTTCGAATGGAAGACAGGATTCTTTGCAAGATGAATTGCACTTTGATTGTCACAGAATAGTGCACAATCATCTTGTTCTTTTCCAAGTTCGATGAGAAAGTTCTTCAACCATATAAGCTCTTTGCTTGCTTCAGCAACTGCCATATACTCCGCTTCTGTGGTTGATAGGGCAACACTTTTCTGAAGTTTGGACATCCAACTTACAGCAGTGCCTCCCACAGTAAAGACATACCCCGTGGTGCTTTTGAATGACTCTTTACACCCACCAAGGTCAGCATCTACAAAACCCTTCAGAATAACATTTTTCCCTTTAAAATTCAATGCCACTTTTGAAGTCCCCTTCAAATACCTTAGCAGCCATTTAACTGCTTCCCAATGTTCTCTCCCCGGATTAGACATAAACCGACTAACAACTCCCACTGCATGAGCTATATCTGGTCTCGTGCATACCATTGCATACATGAGGCTACCAACTACAGATGCATACGGAACTTTAGCCATTTCTTCCTTGTCTTCATCTGATTTGGGTGACTGATCTTTAGAAAGCTTAAAGTGACTTCCCAAAGGTGTGCTTCTGATCTTGGCATCTTTAAGTTTGAATTTCTCTAACACTTTCTCAATGTATTTCTCTTGAGATAGTGTCAAAGAACCATCTTTGTTTCTGAAAATACTCATCCCGAGTATTTGGTTTGCAGCTCCTAAGTCTTTCATTTCGAATTCTTCAGACATTTGCCTCTTCAACTTCTTGATTTCTGACATGTCTGAACCGGCTATCAACATATCATCTACATAGAGTAGTAGAATGATGTAAGAACCCTTAAACTTCTTGATGTAACAACAATGGTCATTGTCACATCTCTTGTAACCAACTCTTCCCATGAAGTTATCAAACTTCAAGTACCATTGTCTGGGCGCTTGTTTCAGACCATACAAACTCTTCTTCAATTTACACACCAAGTTTTCTTTGCCTTTAACCCGAAAACCTTCTGGTTGCGTCATGTAGATGTCTTCTTCTAGGTCACCATGTAGAAAAGCTGTCTTGACATCTAGTTGCTCTAGATGCAAGCCCTCTGCTGCTACAATACTGAGAACAAGTCTGATGGTAGTCATCTTCACCACTGGAGAGAATATTTCATTGAAATCAATTCCCTCTTTCTGTTGAAATCCCTTGACTACTAATCTTGCTTTGTACCGCTTGGCACCGTCATGTTCATCCTTGACCCTGAAAACCCATTTGTTCTGAAGAGCCTTCTTCCCAGGTGGAAGCTTTATCAAGTGCCAGGTCTTGTTCTTCTCAAGCGACTTCATTTCATCTTTCATTGCAAGCTCCCACTGCAATGAATCTTTCAACCCCATAGTTTCAGAGTAACACTGGGGTTCACCATTTTCTGTCAAAAGTATGTAGTTGACTGATGGTGAGTACCTGTTTGGCGGTCTAGTGGCTCTAGACGACCTTCTTGGTTGAACTTGAGGTGTTTCTGGGGAGTTTGGAGTTGAAGGAGCAGCTTCTTCTTCCTCCGAATCATTACTAGAATCGTCCCCTAAGCTCCCACTGTCGCTTGACTCATCCCCATTTTCTGGAATGTCGACTGAAGCTTCTTTTCTTTTTTCACCACTTTCAAATTCAACATATTCTTTCTGAACTTCTGGTCCTTTGGTGTTTCTGTCTTTGTACAATTCGTTTTCATTGAAGACGACATTCTTGCTTCTGATTACTTTTCTGCCTTCATTATCCCAAAGCTTGTAACCCATTTCTTCTGACCCATAACCAATGAATGTGCACTTCTTGGACTTTGAGTCTAGCTTATCCCTGTCACCAACTTCTAACAAATCGTAAGCACTACAACCAAAGACTCTTAAGTGTTCGAGACTTACCTCATTTCCTTGCCACATTTCTTCTGGCAATTTGAAACCCAAGGGAACAGATGGTGAACGGTTAATCAAGTAGGCTGCAGTGTTAACTGCATCGGCCCAGAATGTCTTGGGCATTCCGGCATTCAACCTCATGCTTCTAGCCCTCTCATTTAGAGTTCTATTCATTCTCTCAGCTACACCATTCTGCTGAGGAGTTCCAGGAACTGTCCTGATCATCTTTATCCCTTTCTTGGCACAATAGTCAGTGAACTGCTTGCTTATGTATTCACCACCATTGTCTGACTTTAAGCACTTTACCTTCAAATTAGTTTCATTTTCAACAGCAGATTTCCATATCTTAAAAGCATCAAATACACCAGATTTATGTTTAAGAAAATATACCCATACCTTGCGTGTTGAATCATCGATAAAGGTAACATAGTATCTCGAGCCTCCTAGAGATATAACTGAAGTTGGTCCATATACATCCGAGTGAACAAGCTCCAACTTCTGAGCTTTCGGTGTCCTTCCTGTCTTCACAAAAGTAACCCTCTTTTGTTTTCCAAGAACACAAGGTTCACAAAATTCAGTTTCCACTTTCTTCAAGTCTGGAAACTTTCCTTTCTGAGCCAACATCTTCAATCCCTTCTCGCTCATGTGCCCGAGTCGGTTGTGCCATAAATTTGATGGACTCGGACCGGTGGTCATTGCATGAACACCTTCAGCAGAAACTTCTGCCATGTATAGAGTGCCTTTCTTCTTTCCTTTGGCAATCACTAAATTGCCTTTGATCACTTTCCATTGTCCACCCCCAAAGTGAACATTAAACCCTTCATCATCCAATTTACCAACTGAAATCAACTTTCTTCTCAAGTTAGGAATAACCCTGACATTTTTCAATGTCCATATAGTTCCTAATGAGGTCTTCAAGTCTACATCTCCAATACCTGTAATATCAAGCATTTGATCATCTGCTAAACGAACTTTACCAAAGTTACCTGTTCATAGATTCTTGACCATATCTGGGCATGAGATAGCATGGAAAGAAGCACCCGAATCCATAATCCAAGATTCAACTGAATCTTCAACAGAACAGATGAGAGCATCACCTAATTCTTCCGAGGATACACTGTTTACTTCTTTCTTTGCAGCTGGTTTTGTACATTGGCTTCTAAAGTGACCTTTTTCTTTGCAGTTCCAACATTCAATGTCTTTTCTGTTCTTTGACTGTCCCCTTCTTCTAGACTTTGACCTTCCTCGATTATGCCCTCTGTCATTCCTTCTTCCTCTATTTTCTGTGTGCAACAGAGAACTAGAACTGGAAGATTCTCCATTACTTCTCCTTCTAATGTCTTCATTCAAAATCAAGTCACGAATGCTATCAAACGTTAGCTTAGTAGTACCAGATGCGCTACTAACGGCTGTGACTGTGCCTGACCAACTGTCGGGCAAAGATGATAAAAGGAGCAAAGCTTGTACTTCATCTTCAAACTTTATTTCAACGGAGGCTAAACGAGAGATAATCGAATTGAACTCGTTTATGTGAGCGGCAACCGGCATGCCTTCCTTCATCTTGGTGTTAACCAATTGACGGATGAGAAACACCTTGTTTGAAGCAGATGGTTTCTCGTACATGTTGGACAAAGCTTTTAATACACCGTATGTAGTTGTTTCATTGACAACGTTATACGCAACGCTCTTTGCCAAAGAAAGCCTAACCACACCCAAAGCTTGTCTATCCAACAACTTCCATTCTTCATCGTACATGTCATCTGGTTGTTCGCCGAACATAGGCAAATGCAAACTTTTCTGATACAACAAGTCTTCAATTTGCATTTTCCAAAACCCATAATCACTACCATCAAACTTATCAATCTTAATTTTACCATCCTCTGCCATTTTAACGGACAAATTACCAATTTACTACTAACCAACAGGTTCGTACTGCAAATGGCAATTATACGAGCGGAAGTAATGAAATAGAAACACACTTTTCTATTTCGCGTGTTAAACGGCGTTTGACAAAAAAAAACTTGATTCAAAAAAAATGTGAGGGGCTGGTTTTATCAAACTTAATAACTTATGGACTTAAAGAAAAGAAATTCTTTTTCTTTCTCTTAAAGTCAACAAGCCTACGTTCTCCCCCAAAAAAAGAAATCAACTTTTTGTCTTCAAAGAAAGTGTTCTCTTTCCCCAAAAAAAGAATTCTGCACTTTCTCCACAAAAAAGATCAAATCGATCTGGTCTTGTCTTCTGGCGATGGCGACTAGAACGCGAGCAATGGTTGTGGACCGATTGCTAGGTTGGCGGTGACGAACAGGGGGCAACGGCGGCGGCAGCGGTTTGAACAGTCGGAGATGGCGGTGGCGGGATGAACTCCAGCAGCGATAGTGACGGAGACTGTCACTGGTTCTGATTTGCAACTCTAATCGGAACCCTAGTCTCACAGGTCAGTACTTCCTCTTTCACCCTTTCTGTTCGTGTGTCGATCGAGAGCCAACGGCTCTGATACCAGTTGTTAGGATCGGAGCACACACACGAACACGAGTCACACGCACGCTCAGCTCACAATCAAGAACACAAAGATTTATAGTGGTTCGGTCCGGCTCTGACCTACGTCCACTCTCGGTAACTAGGAGGTTTTTATTTCTTTCGTGATACAACGATTACAATACAGATGGATCTCTTATAAAGAGATTAGATAAGAATTTGTCAAACTGTCAAAAATAACAGGTATCAAGAACAGAGATACATGAACAAATCTGAAATACAATGATTTACAACGAACAAACTCTCACAATACTCCTCACAAACAGATTATCAATATGATAATCTGTATAGACAATACACAGGACTTAAGAAAAAAGAGAATCGGTGTTATTCTCTACAAACCCTAAATCGCCTAAGAGAGAGAGAGAATATACAGATGAAAACTGAGATACAGATGAAAACTGAGATGCCAAAAGTGATGTAAAGTGAAGTCTACACAATCCTCGAGAAGCCTTTTGTACTTATCCAGATGCAACGAACATGAGGGATCTCCGGAAACTTCTAAACTTCAGGCTATAGTCCAATAAAAGCCCAGCTCCAAATATGCAGCCCTGGTCCAGTAGATAAGCAAGCCCAGCTCCAAATATGCAAGCCCAAGATACATGAAACAAAAGAAAACAAAATTAAATAGAATTGCAAATAGAGAAAAAATGTACAAGTGATGTAAAGTGAAGTCTACACAATCCTCGAGAAGCCTTTTGTACTTATCCAGATGCAACGAACATGAGGGATCTCCGGAAACTTCTAAACTTCAGGCTATAGTCCAATAAAAGCCCAGCTCCAAATATGCAGCCCTGGTCCAGTAGATAAGCAAGCCCAGCTCCAAATATGCAAGCCCAAGATACATGAAACAAAAGAAAACAAAATTAAATAGAATTGCAAATAGAGAAAAAATGTACAAGTGATGTATTATTTTTTACACCCCCCCACAATTCTATTAGATAAACAGATCAAAAAGTTTCAATTTCTTACAAAGAACTTGATGTATCTTGACTAACACTCCTTTAGTAAATATGTCTGCAACTTGATTTGCGGACTCAATACCAACGCATTTCAAAACACCTTTTGAAATTAAATCTCTTAAGAAAAATAAATCCAGTTCAAAATGTTTGGTCCTATCGTGAAAAACTGGATTTGCTGCTATAGACATAGCAGCATTATTATCACAATACAAGTTGATAGGTATATCAATATTAATTTGTAACTCTCCCAACAAATTTTTCAACCAAATTAACTCACATGCAGCAGCACACATCGACCTGTATTCAGCCTCAGCTGAAGACCTTGACACTGTACTTTGTTTCTTACTTTTCCAAGATACTAAACAATTACCCAAGAAAATACAAAAACCTGTAACTGACTTTCGAGTAACTAGACACTTGGCCCAGTCAGAATCAGCGAAACCGTACAGATTAAACGAACTACTCTTACTAAACAAAATACCTTTTCCTGGGGCAGATTTAAGATATCTCAATAAGTGAAAAGCAAGTTTCAAATGTCCTTCAGTAGGACTGTGCATAAACTGACTAAGAACATGTACTGCATATGAGATATCAGGTCGAGTATGGGACAAATAGATTAATTTACCTACCAACTGTTGATAACCAGTAATATTTTTTAAAGGACCAGAATTAATGTTAAGCAAATTATTAACCACATGACTTTGATCAATTGGTATATTAACAGGCTTACAACCTAACATACCGTATTCCGACAAAAGATCAGTACAATATTTCCTTTGTGATATACATATACCATCATCACAAGACAACACTTCTATGCCTAAAAAATATTGCAACACACCAAGATCTTTGATCAAAAATTTCGTTTTTAAACTTTGCTTAATATTTTCTATCTCAGTCAATGAATTACCTGTAACAACAATATCATCTACATATACAAGTAAAACAACAAAGATACCATTTTTACTTTTAATAAACAAAGAATTATCACACTTGCTTTGTATAAAGTCAATGCTAAGTAAAACACTAACCAATTTTTCATTCCACATTCTAGGAGCTTGCTTAAGTCCATACAAGGACTTATTAAGTTTACACACTTTGGACAAATCATTAGACTGATAACCTTCGGGTAATGACATATAAACTTCTTCATTTAGATCACCATAAAAAATGCATTATTAACGTCTAATTGATACAAGTTCCAATTGTTTTGAACAGCCAATGCGATAATACATCTAACAGTTACCAGTTTAACCACAGGAGAGAAAGTTTCTTCATAATCAATTCCCTCCTTTTGGCTAAACCCTTTAGCAACAAGCCTTGCCTTAAATCTTTCTATTTCTCCATTAGATTTATACTTAATTTTATAAATCCATTTACAGCCTACAATACTCCTATTTTTAGGTCTGTCAACAATATCCCAAGTGTGATTTCTATGCAAAGCTTGAATTTCATCATTCATTGCAGAAACCCAATTGGGATCTCTAACAGCCTCGTTAAAGTTCTTGGGTTCAACAGCTTTAGAAAGGACAGAGGCAAAACATTTATTATCACATGTAAGTTTAGAAAAATTAACAACTCGTTCAATCCCATACTTAACCTTCCCTTCCAAAACAAAATCATTTAAATTCTTTGGTAAACTAGAAGTCCTAGTGGACCTCCTAGGAACAAGAAGTGTCTCAGAACCCATTGTGTCACCCTCAGAAGGAACTCGGACTTCATCTGTGATACTCACCGGTTCTGCCCTATCAGAAGACTCTCGAACCTCATCAGACTGCTGAGTACTAGTCTCAACATTAGAGGTATCAAGACTCGCTGATTGCTGAACTCCTGGTGTTCTCACATCAGTCTCACCTTGACCCCTTCTTTCATCATAGGGATCCTCCACAGTTTGAAAAAGTTTGGGCTCTGAATTTTCATAAGCGTCAAAAAAATTGAGAGCATTAATGTCTTTAATAGGATTTGAATCATAATTGTTAAAAACAGATTGTTCCTTAAAAGGAAAGATTGTTTCATAAAACTTCACATCCCTTGAAAAAATAATAGACTTTGAATCAAGACTAAAAAGTTTATACCCCTTTTTTTCAAGTGAATATCCTATAAAGACACATTTTTCTGCTCTACTATTCAATTTATCAGATTCATTTAAAACAGTATGAAAACACAAGCACCCAAACACTTTAAGATGATTCAAGAAGGGTTTAAACTTATAAACTAATTCATACGGTGTCTTTCCAGCAAGTACGGAGGATGGAGTCCTATTAATAAGATAGGCAGCAGTTAAAACACATTCATGCCAAAACCTAACAGGCAAATTACTTTGGAATAGTAAAGCTCTAGTAACATTCAACAAATGCCTATGCTTTCTTTCAACAATTCCATTTTGTTGAGGGGTATAGGCACACGAAGTTTGATGAACTATTCCCAACTGACTACAAAACTGACTCATTTGATTGTTTACAAATTCCGAACCGTTATCGCTTCTAAAACATTTCACTGTTTGTTTAAATTGAGTTTTGAGAATGTTAACAAAATGTCTTATATTAACAAAAACTTCAGTTTTATCTTTCATAAGACAAACCCAGACAGCTCGGGAATAGTCATCAACAATAGTCAAGAAATACTTGTGACCTTCTCTACTAGCAACCCTATAAGGACCCCATACATCTAAGTGAACCAGTTCTCCCAACTGATAACTCTTGTGTTCACCCAAAGGAAAGGGTTCCCTATGCTGCTTAGCCCTATGACATACATCACAAGGGCCATGATCAACCTCAGTTGAAATGTTTAAAGTATCTTTAAACATTTTAATAGCTTGATCAGCAGGGTGTCCTAATCTAGAGTGCCAAAGTTTATACACAGAAGCATTAAAGATAGACAGATTAGACACAACAGCATTACCACACATATATAAACCTTGAAGTTGGTTACCAATCACCAGGATTTTCCCTGTTAACAAGTCCTGTACATAACACTTATGTTCATCAAATCCAACAAACAACTTATTATCCCTGGCTAACTTATGTACAGAAATTAGTTAACACTATATTCAGGGACGAACAAAACATCATGTAAAATCACACCATCGGCCAATTTAAAAGTCCCAATTTTAGTTACATAAGCATTTGTACCATTAGGATGCTTTACTTGAATTTTAAGATTAGAAACATCAATGCAATTAGTTAAATTTGTTGCCGAATTTACCATGTGATTATTAGCCCCTGAATCTATTATCCAACCCAAATTTTTACTCATATCACAGCCAAAAGAAAAAACAGGACTGCTAAACACAGTTGAGCAAAAAAACCCACCTGAAACATTACAGCTCTGTGATGATTCAGGTATTCTGTCATTAATCAAACTCAGCAATTTAGTCAACTGATCAGAAGTCAAAGAAGTGATAGGAACACTTGACTCTTCAATTTTAGAATTATTAGCAGAGCTATTCTTCTTTCCCTGATTCCCTCTTGGTGGTTTCAACCAAGAAGGATACCCAATTATCTCAAAACACTTCTCTATTGTATGTCCAACCTTATTACAGTGAGTACATTTTAGATTTTGATTTAAAACTCTATTAGTTTTCTTAAACTCAACAGGTGGACTAACTTTAGAAACAAAAGACATGTTAGGATTTTTCTTATTACCACAACTATAGTTTCTATGAGATTCCTCTCTAGAAACTATAGCAAAAGCCTCTTTAACAGTTGGTAACGAATCTT
Organism: Helianthus annuus; assembly: GCF_002127325.2. NCBI lineage: Eukaryota > Viridiplantae > Streptophyta > Magnoliopsida > Asterales > Asteraceae > Helianthus > Helianthus annuus. The sequence continues at coordinate 131,862,469 of NC_035445.2, forward strand.
TCATCAAAAGATTAGTTCTAACTCCTTGATACACATTATCCAACCCCATTAAAAACTGCATTAATTTTATCATATGATTAAAATCATTGAACTCCTTAGCAGCATTACACGAACAGGAAGGCAATTGCAAAATCTGATCTAACTGACCCCACATAACATTCAACTTATGATAGTAATCAGATACACTAGATCCATTTTGACTAAAAGAGTTAATTTTCTGATACAAATCAAAGACGACAGACCCATCAACCTTGTTATAAGTTTCCTTCAAATCTAACCAAACATCACTAGCCAATTTAGAAAAGACATTACCCATATATAACTCTTCACTAATTGAATTCAAGATCCAAGTTAAAACTATAGAGTTACACCTATCCCATTGCCTAGCAAGAATCTCATTTGATTCAGTTTTAACACAACTTTTGTCAATAAATCCCCATTTATTTTTTACTTGTAAAGCAAGTTGCATAGCATTAGACCAAATTGTGTAATTCTCAGACCCTTTAAGTTTAATAGAAACAATAGTCAAGTTACTAGAATCAGACGGATGCAAGTATAATGGGTCACTTGCATCAAGCTTACTCACAAGAGTCTCAGGTGGTGGATCATTAGGACCAGAACCACCACTTGTGACAACAGGACCATCAACCATTGTAACACACAATCAACTAACCAGAGAGTTGCAACAATAACACAAAAGAATCACAACAATCACAAATCCTAAAAAAAAGGGCGAAACCTTGACAGGGACCAGATCAGAGGGTCATCACTCAAGGTGCCTCTGCAAGCCTTATCAAGGGAGCCGACTAGACAAACACAAAAAAATCAGCAGCAACCCTAAAGAATCACAAGTAAAAACAGATAGCAACAAAAAACAGGAAACAAATAACAAAGCAAGAATCAAGCCACAAACAGATAGCAAATAACAAAAACAGGAACAAATAACAAAGCAAGAATCAAGCCACAAACAGATAGCGAATAAAATGCAACAGGATGTACCCTTCCTGTGTCCCAATCAACACCGGCCCGACTAGTCCGGCAAACAAAATGCCTAATGCAAGAACAGAAATAAACGAGGAACTAAATCAAGGAACGAACTCACAGGGGGTGCGTATAAATCCAGCAAATCAGACTTGCAGCCTTCACTTAGGGCTACAAGAACTGATTAGAAGACCAACAGCTACAAAGACTCGGTCAGTTTGCTTTATAACCTTCTAGGGTTACAAAGACCAACACGAGTTACTGCAACAGAATCACAAACCCTAGATGAGGGTTCCAATCCTTCACTATACACGCACTTCAGAACCGGCGTTAACAGATTGCACAAGGACACACGAACCGGTAGACAATACGAACTACCAACCTCCTTAGATCTTCGTGAAACTCCTCAGATCTAGACAGATCTGATACAACCCAAACCCTAACAAAAGAGATCTTCAAGAAAACAACTCAAACCTTACAGATCTGAGAACGGCAACAGATATACAACATCAATCTTGAATGGATCTCCAAGAATCTTGAACGGATCCGATGAAAAACAGATCAACTCGCAGCGGAACAAAGATCAAAATCCCAAGAGCTATTAAAGCTCTGATACCATGTCAAAAATAACAGGTATCAAGAACAGAGATACATGAACAAATCTGAAATACAATGATTTACAACGAACAAACTCTCACAATACTCCTCACAAACAGATTATCAATATGATAATCTGTATAGACAATACACAGGACTTAAGAAAAAAGAGAATCGGTGTTATTCTCTACAAACCCTAAATCGCCTAAGAGAGAGAGAGAATATACAGATGAAAACTGAGATACAGATGAAAACTGAGATGCCAAAAGTGATGTAAAGTGAAGTCTACACAATCCTCGAGAAGCCTTTTGTACTTATCCAGATGCAACGAACATGAGGGATCTCCGGAAACTTCTAAACTTCAAGCTATAGTCCAATAAAAGCCCAGCTCCAAATATGCAGCCCTGGTCCAGTAGATAAGCAAGCCCAGCTCCAAATATGCAAGCCCAAGATACATGAAACAAAAGAAAACAAAATTAAATAGAATTGCAAATAGAGAAAAAATGTACAAGTGATGTATTATTTTTTACACAAACAAAGAAATTAATGCAGCAGAAGAAATGGATCAACACACTGTTGTCTTCACCCACTTCTTTTGACAGGCTGCAAACATGGTTGCAGGTTTCCCACATGTTTTCTACCGCTATTTTTTGACAAACCACAAGAGTGGCTTCACACTCAACAGCACTATCCATCATGAGGACGCTAGAATTTGATATGATGGGAGTGGATGGGTTGGCCACCCATACGTTCACAGAATTGGTGTACGTAATCTCTAAATAAGTGTGGTTTGTGTCAGGTATGGTAAAGAACGCCAACGTGAATTTCCTACGACGGGAAACAAGGTGAGAAGTGAATTTGAGTTGATCACCAACTTTGATAGTTGAAACTGCATGCAGGGGAACAGTTGATGATAAGATTGGAGCATAGAACAATGAAGATGATAAGAGCAATCATGTTGTAACAATTCAGCGTAACAAAAGATCGATAGTATTTTTAGTAATTTTTATGTTTATGTGATTAAATCCAATGTTTTAAATACCGGTATGAACCGGCCGGTTATACCGGTTAAACCGGATACCAGACACGTGTCCGGTACGATAAAGGCCGGTAAAACCCAAATACGGTATGCCTTATGTACCGCCGGTAAATCCGGTTCAAATCAATGAACCGGTTTGCATTATCTTAAAATTTGATTTTTTTTAATTATAAAAAATACGATATTAAGGTAATACCAAAGTTTCATTGTTGGTAATTAACCTAGTGCCTTCCATTACAATATTTCATTGCTATTGAAACTATTACTCACATCATCCAATATAATATTGTTTATAAGTAATAAAAATGCACTTAAAAATGTATAACATTTTACAAGAAAACAATTGTTTTTAGATAAAACCATAATCAATTATATAAATCTTAATTGAGATTGGATTGATTTTTTGGATTAATTTGTATTTTATGGAATTATAGTGTTAACTAGTGACCCGGTTGAACCGTCCGGTACAACCCGGTTCAACCGGTTGAACCATTTCAGAGCCTAACCCGATATGAATAAAAAACCGGTTTTTAAAACATTGATTAAATCCCAATCTGATACTTGTACGTATATGACTTCTGTTAGTTAAGTAAATACTTTTGACTAGTTAAGCAAAGACTTTTGAGTCACTTAAACCGCTAGGATATTTCTTAAGACAATTATATATATATATATATATATAGGGTAAGGTTCATGCGAGAACCACCTTATTGCGAGAACCGCGAGAACCAATGTGAACACAAACTAAAATAGCTAAAAAAAACCTAAAAAAACCTAACCCCCACCCCCCAAAAACCTAAACCCCCCCACCCCCCACCCCCCCCCCAAAAAAAAAAAAAACCTAACCCCCCCCCCCCCCAGTTAAATGCTAAAAACTAAAACCCTCAAAAAAAAACCTAACCCCCCCCCCCAAGCTAAAATGCTAAAAACTAAACCCCAAAAAAACCTAAAAAATGTTAAAAAATCAAAAAAAAATCTAAAATTGTTTTTTAATTTTTTACTATTTTTTATGTTCAAATCGCTACTTTTAGTAGCCAAAAAAAAAATTTTAAAAAAACTTTTTTTATACGAAAAGTAGCGATTTTTATATAAAAAAATAGTAAAAAATAAAAAAAAAATTTGGGTGTTTTTTAGATTTTTTTAGATATTACTGTTTGTGTTCACACTGGTTCTCGCGGTTCTCGCAATAAAGGGTGGTTCCTAACGGATCTTTGTCCTATATATATATAGGGGAAGGTTCATTGGGGAACACTAAAAAAGTGGGGAACAGCGGGGAACCGACTCAAAAGAACTCCGATTGGACTAATTCCAGCGGCGTTGGAACCGGCTCGTCGAACCCTAACTAAGATCTCTTAACCCTAAATCCTAAATCCTAACTCCTAAACACTAAACCCTAAAGCTAAAAAATAAGGCTCAAACCTAAGCTAAACCGTAATATCTAAATTATAAACCCTAAAAGTTAAGCCCTAAAGGCTAAACCTAAAGCTAAACCCTAAAGCTAAACCCTATAGCTAAACCCTAAACCCTAAACCCTAAAGCTAAACCCTAAACCCTAAATCTAAACGCTAAAGCTAAACCCTAAGGCTAAACCCTAAAGCTAAACCCTAAAAGTCAAACCCTAATACATTTAGGGTTTAGGGGTTATTATTTAGGGTTTAGGGTTAAAAGATCCTAGTTAGGGTTCGACGAGCCAGTTCCAACGCCGCTGGAATGAGTCCAATTGGAGTTCGTTTGAGTCGGTTCCCCACTGTTCCCCACTTTTTTAGTGTTCCCTAATGAACCTGACATATATATATATATATATATATATATATATATATATATATGGTTCCCATTAAGTCTAACCGCTTTCTAAATCGATATTCACCGTTGGATCATGCTGACGTTTAAACTCACAAAAATAACCGCTCTAATGGCGGTTCCCGGAAGTTATGGTCGGTTTTTGTAGCTGGTGGTTACCTCCACCTTTTGCTGCCCACTACCTCCACGATTTAACCGCCTAAAATATTACCTTTAACCGTTTTGGGTATTACATATTCTAATGTTCCTGATCTGGTGTATTGTTTTATATTGTTTTTCAGTTAACATCGCTCTCGTCTTCCACCTCAGTTAACACCAAAAAATCCCTTTATCTTCTCCAAGATCACATTCAGGTACGTAAAATTGTCTTCCCTTTTTTATTTGATTGTCATTTGTTTACAGATCTGTAATTGCAATTCTGTCGTTTCACGTGTTAATTTTTTGATATTAAGATCTATCAGTTTCTTCATATTGTACTTAATTGATTATGTTTCAAAGGATACGAAATCAAATTTAGTTATTCACAACTTTAACAGTTGTTTGATTGATTTTGCAGGATCTTTCTTTGGGTTAATGGCTAATCAGTTTGATTTCATTCTCATAAGAGCTTGATTGTAATTTGTAAGTAATATCATATATAGTTTGTGAGTATGATTGTGTTTATAGATGAAACTCGCTAGATTATAATTGACTTGCCACCATCGCCATAAAATAGAAGAAACATATGCGCCTCGCCCATAATCCCAAGCCCAAGGCATCAATTCAACGCAGAGAGAGAACCTAACCAAACCACCAGACTTCGAGGTTTGTTTCCCAGTGCTCCAATTTTAATATATATCTGAAGATCTTGAATAAACTTAATAGTCCAGTGTTTTTCTCAACTAATTTTGGTTTTGGTAGTGAAATCTTGACGTTTCTATAGAGGATTCACAAGATGTTTGCAATCACGTTGATAGGGATAATTCTAAATGTTCGACATCAAGTTCTGTTACCGATTATCTATTCGGCAAACCATAATCCACCAGTTGATCGGGGCAGAAAGGTATAATTTGTTTTATTACAAACATACTGTTTTATATTTATTATTTTGGCAAGGAGTAAATCTTAACTTGTAGTTGTCGGTAATAACTAATTTTATCCAAAACTAAAGTAGATTTAATTAGTAGGGTAGTGAATTAATCTATTTTATGTATTAGAATCTGATTTGGGAATTTCTTATCATTTTGTGAGTGTAGTGAATGTTGTATTTAAAACTGATGGCAAGACCTACTTTGAGTGTGATGAAGTTGCACCACCAGCAAAAAACAAAGCTACAAACTTTCGTGTGTTATACTATATATAGAGTTTAATCACATCATGCATTTGTTCCTTAATATGCTAGCACCTTTGAATTAATGTACGTATGTATATGCCATGATGTCTGTTACGATGGACTAATCTTTGCAAAACAGCTACACTATGACACCTTTTACCCTATTGATTGTTTAGCGCAATGTATTTAGAATAAGGTTTTATGAATTTTCAGATTAAAAATAATCAAAGCTAGAAACAGGTAAGGAGTTGCATTGAGAAAAATGATTAATGAGGTCATATCTCTACTAATTACACTCTAACATTAAGCACCTGATTATGTATCATTTTAGGTGTTCAAGAGCATAGATGGCAACCAAGATTCTGTGAACGAAGTCGATAGAATGAGAACTCGGATCATCTTTTCACTTCGCGTTACTTTGCTGTAGTAATTTGGAATAAAGTTAGCAAGTGGTGTAAAGTTCCCCCATTTTTGCTTTCTCAACAAGGGACCTTTTTAATATTCATAAAAACGCTGATGTGGGCAGTTTTACGCAACGGGTAGTTCAAGTGGTTGTGTTGGTGACTTGCTGGATCATTCCGAAGAGCCGCAATGAATTATTTTTTGGGAAAAGGTTGTGCATTGACAGAATAATGGGAGAAATGCAGGCCACTTCTTTTATGTGGGTCAAGAATCGAGCTGAACGACATGATCTAGACCGGGTTTCCAGTGTTATTTTAACTTTCAAAATGTATAATTTCCATTTCCAATGGTTTTAATGAGGATGTACAATGGTGTAGTTCCTTCCTCCTAGCTGCTTGCTAGGAGAACTATTGTAATATTTTGGTGATGCATATAATCTTTTTCCTTTAAAAAAAACATCAATCCTCATTTCCCAAAGACGGGCATTTCGTTTAACCTGCTTTCAAGTTTGTTTTCAATGCAATATGAGTTACTGAAATTGTCTCCAATCTTGCTTTGTTCGTTTTAGGCATATGTTATAACCACCTTCTGAATCCATCTCCACCGTCGGATCATGCTGAGATTAAATCTTAGCCCTTCAAACTTACAAAAAAACCCGCTCCTATGGCGGTTGAGGGCAGTTCTCAGTTGGTGGTTATGCTCCACATTATCCTGCCCATGATCTCCCTATTCAGAAGTAGTTACCAAAACTCTAAAAGTGGCGGTTCATAGTAGTTCCACACCTTCTCTTCTATTCAGATCAATACTTTGTAGTCTATATGTTTTGCTGAGAAATATAGCGATACACTTGGTTGAAGGTTTAGCAACATGTACCAGCTTCTATGTGAATGCGTGTTGCCGCATACTGTGTTTGGTTTGGTTTGTATCAATTATCATATGGGTTGGCTTTTTGCTATACTGGTCGTACGTTATTAGACATTCCGCACATGTTGTTGTACTTTACCATGCATGCGTTTTGCCTATTGTTTACTTTTTGCATCAAAATGACACTATTCATGTTTCCGTACTCTATCAGTTTTACTTTCTATCGTTTTGTGGTTGTAAACTGTCGACGTTCGTTTTCCTTTTATAAATTAAAGAATAGAGCTTTTGTTTGTCACGTTGATTAATTTTGTGCAAGCTTAATATAGATTAGCTTCATTTCTCACATTCATATAGATTTGTGTAATCCGACTCTATTTTATTTCTTTGTGTTCATAGGTTTATTCATGTTGTTAATATATATTACATTAACGTAACCCATCCACTAGAAGCCGGTACATGTGTCAAGTATGGTGGGAAGTGTGAGAATTATCTTTCCTCTGAATGTGAGCCAGGTGCAAGCGTAATGGAATGGACTGGGGGTGGGGGGTATGGGGGAGCAGAGTCTGGATGTTGTTGATAATGTAATGTGTTGGTTTTACTTTGTACCATGTAATTATCAAGCTCCTTGCTGATGTGTCTTTTAATGAAAGATTGGCTTTGATGTTCAAAAAGAAAATGATTGATGTAGTGTTAATATTATGGCGTTAACGTTCTCTTCCATTTAAAGACTCAATGTAATTTGAGTTATTAAAATTGTCTCCAACCTTGCTTTTTTTATTTTTAGGCATATTATATATGTCTGCGAATAAAAAACTTGTCATTAGAGACTTACATTGCAATCGTACTAACAACCGGAATATAGTTGTTATGGTCTCAAGCATATGGACAACATACAACCCCAAAAACAAACCGTGTTCTTTCTAATGACATCATTCTTTCATATGAACGCGTAAGATGATATTTATTTTCATACATTCTTTTTTCTAAAACTTAGCATTGTTTCTTTTTAGGGTTAAAGTATTTTCATATATAGTGCTATAACATATTCTTTTTTCTAAAACTTAGCATTGTTTCTTTTTAGGGTTAAAGAAATATACCAAGTTTGACAAATGGGCACCATGCATCAAGTCTAACATGTCGAAAAGAGGCCACCTTTGAGGTTAAAGAGGACGATCCAAAAGCCGAAAAATTGAGGTAGCAAACCATGTTTGAATGTTATTAAAGTTCCCCCAATGCTTCCTATTGTTTGCTTTTGCATTAACATGACACCATTTCATGTTTTACCACTCTATCGGTTTTATTTTATATTGTTTTGTGCTTTTGTGGTTATACATTGTTCACATTCGTTTTGCTTTTATAAATTAAAGAATCATGCTTTTGTTTGTAATGTTGTTTTAGATTTGTGTCCACTTAATGTGGGTGTTTGAGATTTCTTATTTTGAGCTCCTTTTAACTTTTTGACTTCCTAAAACTTAATAAGTCATTTTTGTAGTGTTTGGATAATGTGTTGAAAAGGACTTTTTGTGGTTTGAAAAGAAGAAAAAGAAAAGTTAGATGATTGTGACTTTTTCAAAAAGGAGAAAGGAGATCAAAAAGAAGAAAAGGAAAAGCAATCCCAAACACCCTCGGTATAGATTATCTTTGTTTGTTACGCTGTTAGCGTAACCCGTCCACCGGACGGGTATTAAACTAGTTATATAATGAGAATAATTATATAATTAATGTTTTTGGAAAACGAAATATGAGCATTTAATATTTTTCATTATTTAATTAAGGAAAAAAAATACCGTTAATATATATTAAATATCCAACTTAGACTATGGGGGTTGGGGCGTGGGTTGGGAGAAAACGCCCAAGCCACAACCCCGGGTGGGCTTGGATTGTGGCGTGGCCCTTGGGGCTTGGGTTTGAAGCCGGGCGTGGGGCGGGGAAGCAAGGTGACATGGCGGGCTGTCATTGGCCAATTCAAACTAGCCGTTGGGGGCCTTTTTAAAAAAAATCCTTTATAAATACCTACCATATTTAACATTTTTTTCACACAATATCAAACACATAAAACACAATCTTGCCATGAGTTTTTCAAGTTCAAGTGTATCGTCATCACTGACGATGGTGCGGAAATATTTCTATAAACGATCGCGGCGGTGGTGAAAGCTATCGTGGAAGACGAAGACGAAGACGATGAGGACGAGACTCCGCAACCTAAACAGAGGAGAAGGTACATCGCTTGTGAACGGCGCACCGCTAACAATTTGTTGGTAAGCGATTACTTCTCAGCGGAACCTAAGTATGATGAAAAAAATATTTAGGTGTCGTTTTCGTATGAGTAGAAACTTATGTTTAAGGATATCTAGAGATCTTGAGAAGAAGTATGTGTATTTCCAACAAAAACCGGATGTAACCGGGCAATTAGGATTTAGTACGTGGCAAAGGTCACGGCCGCACTTAGGCAGTTAGCGTACGGCAATAGTTCAGACATTATGGATGACTATTTAAAAATGTCTGCACATGTAGCTAGAGAAAGTCTTCACAACTTTTGTTCGTGTATTCTAGAACTTTATAGGAAAAGATATTTGAGAAAGCCCTCGTTTAGTGACATGCAACAAATATTGGAACATCACACATATTATCATGGGCTACCCGGGATGCTAGGTGGTTTAGATTGTATGAAATGGGCTTGGGAACTTTGTCCTACCACATGGCAAGGCGCTCACACGAGTGGATTTCACGGGATGCCATCCATCATGCTTGAAGCGGTTGCGTCCCAAGATCTTTGGATATGGCATGCATTCTTCGGTATGCCAGGTTCACATAATGATATTACCATCATAAACCACTCGCCCCTTTTCAACAATCGGGTAAATGGTATAGGACCCAAAGGAACTTTCTTTGTAAACGGGGTTGAGTACGTGTACGGGTACTACCTAGTTGATGGGATTTACCCAGAGTGGGGGGGGGGTTTTCGTAAAATCATTCACAAAACACGGTACCATAGATCCAAAGAGATTAAAGTTTAACAGGGTCCCAATGGCTGCACGTAAAGACGTCGAGCGAGCATTCGGTGTTTTGAAGAAAAGGTGGCGAATATTGGCAATGCCTTGTCGACTATGGGACAAGGAACAGATTGGAAACGTGATGTACGCATGTATCATTCTTCACAACATGATTTTGGAGGATGAAGGTAGAGCGGTCGTTACCTACTATGAGGACGATGACCCCAACCAGGTAACAGGTAACGTAACAGACGAAGATAAAGTGGCAAATGATTTTTTGATCAAGTCAAGGGATATACATCACAACCTTCGATCTGATTTGGTGGATCATGTTTCAACGATTCCTGGTTTCGAAACCGACGAAGAATGATAGTTTTTTATTTTGATAATTATTTTGTATGTTTATGTAGTTTTTAATGGTTATAAATATATATATTTATAATAAAAAAACTGATGTGGCTTGGCCACGCCAGCCAAGCCATGCCCACCGTACCCCATACAAAATGGGTTTGTGAATTGAGTTTTCAAAGTTACACGTGTCAACCCATGCCCCAAACCCCCGGCCCACCATACCCCACGGTCTTATATATATGGGAAGGTTCATTTGAGAAGAAAAATTAAATTGATAAGTAAAAGAACAAATGGTACAATTGTAACACATTAAATAGTTTTTTCCCATCTCATTTATCTATTTATCTTTGACTAATTAATTAGGCATAAAGACCAGCATCATCCACAATAAAATTTTTGTTTATATATATCAAAATTTATCATACACGTTTTGAAATTTATCCTAGAAACATTGAAACTTATCCTACACACCTCGTAATTTATCCTACACTTTTTTTTTGGTTTGAAAAAATATATTTTTTTTGAAAATAAGTTACAAATTTAATGTAGTTCACTAATAAAAAGGAAGACTAACAATTAATGATCTATCTAAGTTTACCAATATACCCTTACACTAACATTAAATACAAAAATTAAATTAAGTAAAATAAAATATTCTTATTGGTTGAAATTTCTTTTTTTTATTCTTACAAAAAAAATTCTTCTCATTTTAACCTCACTATATATATATATATATATATAGGGGAAGGACCCACTAAAAATTGGATTTTGCCTAAGTAGCCTAAGAAGGATTGTGATGATGATATGTGTCACTCCTAATAAATAGGAATGAATGGCATTTTGGTCCTTAAAAATATGAGTGAAAATAACATGTGACACCCATTTTGTTTTTTAAAAATACAACAAAAAAAATCTAGTACAAAAAAATATAGCACAAAAAATCTAGTACAAAAAAATGTAGCACAAAAAATCTAGTACAAAAAAATATAGTACAAAAATATAGAACAAAAAATATAGCACAAAAAAATCTAGTAAAAAAATATAGCACAAAAAAATCTAGTACAAAAAAATATAGCACGAAAAAATTCAACAAAAATATGTAGTACAAAAAAAATATGTAGTACAAAAAAAAATCCAGCACAAAAAATGAGAACAAAAAATTTAAGACAAAAATTCAACACAAAAATATAGTACAAAAATCCAGCACAAAAATTTTTTATACAACATAGAAATACAACACATTTTAATGGGTTTTTTTAGTCTTCATATTTTATAGAGTAAACTGCAATTTTACACCCTGTGGTTAGGGGTGATTGGCACCCTTACCCCCTCTAAGGAAATAATTGCAATTTTACCCCCCACTGTTTGCTGTTATGTTGCAACCTTATCCCCCGGCCTCAAATTTGTTGACTAATTTGTTGACTATAACTTGAAATGACTATAATGCCCTTTCATATTACCCCCTGTGTTTTGTGCACTATGTGATATTACCCCCTGCCACCACTGCCACCGCCATTCACCACCACAACCACCACTGCCACCTCCAGCCACCGCCACCACCCTCAACCACCACTGCCACCGCCATTCACCACCCTCACCCCTTTTCTTCTTCTCCCTCACATAACACAGACAACCACTACTACTTCCGTCACCAGAAAACCTGCAACCACCCCTTTACACTAAACAACTACCCATTTCGCCACCTCTAGTCTTCATGCTCAACAAAAAATGCAGCCAGGTTGATTGCGTTATTGGGGTAAAAACGTTTATTCCTTGTTATGCTTATCTTATGTTGTCGTGTGTAAATTTCTAGGTCATTGAAAAGTTTTTATAGATGCACATTGGATGAATTGGTAATTGTAACAACACGCAAGCCAAGGCAGTTATCTTGATTACTACAGAAAGTGCAGAGAATTTATTATATACACAACCATCTTCTTTACTCCATATTTCTTCTTCTTCACAACTTATTCTCGAATCAACTGATGTAATGTCAGATACCATAACAGGAACACTTCTTGTTGGGCCCTTCTCCAACCCCCCTTTCAAACTGAAGCCAATTACACTGTTAACTTAAGCAATTAAATGTCGAAGATGTAGGTTACCTTCGGAGAAGACGACGCCGTCGTCAGCTCCGCCGTGAGTCGTTTGACTCTGGATCGGTGAGTAAAACAAAACAACAAATAAATCTTTATAAAATTATCTTCAGCAAAGCAGCAATAAACAGCTCAAAATAGCTTAAACAAACAACGATTCAACCTCGAGTTCAAGTCACCGGATAGTGTGACAAGGGTTGAGGTGGCAGTGGTGGTTGTGGTTGTGACTCAGCAGCAGCTATAGTTTGGTTGTGACTCAACAGCAGCTTCGGTTTGGCTGGAGGTGGCAGTGGTGGTTGTGGTGGTGGCAGTCGTTGGAGAAGATGACCGGTGGCTGGAGGTTGTGGGTGGTAGCTGGAGGTGGCAGTGGTTATTGTGGTGGTGAATGGCGGTGGCAGTGGTGGTTGTGGGTGGTGGCTGGAGGTGGCAGTGGTGGTTGTGGTGGTGAATGGCGGTGGCAGTGGTTGCAGGGGGTAAACATGCTACATAACAGCAAACGTTGGGGGGTAAAATAAAAGGTTAAAATAGTCATTTCACCCCCAAGTCAACAGACCAGTCAACAAAATTGAAGCCGGGGGGTAAAATTGCGACATAACCTCAAACAGTGAGGGGTAAAATTGCAATTATTTCCTTAGGGGGGTAAGGGTGCCAATGACCCCTAACCTCAGGGGGTAAAATTGCAGTTTACGCTATTTTATATAGAAATATGGTACTCAAATTAAAGATAAAAAGACGCTCGATTTTACGGTGAAATTTTTATGAAAAAATAATGTCGTATAAAAAAGTTATGAATGTTTAAAAAATAGGGGTGGAATATGCATGTGCCTTGCATGTGGAGAGATAAAGTCCATAAATACGATTTTTCCATATATACCCTTCCACTCCTCTTTTCTCCTACACTTGCATCTTAACCATTGATTTGAAAAATTGATGGTTAAAATTCCTTCTCATTCTACTTAGACAAAATAAACTTTTTATTTAATATTACCCATATATATATAGAGAGAGAGAGAGAATCATAAGAAAACTATATCTAAATGAGAAAAACTAGAAAACTAACTAGAAAAGCCTAAAAAAGCAAAAAAGCATTCCAATTTTTTTTACAAATTTTTATAAAAAATCGCTATTTTTTATATATAAAAAAATTTTCAATTTTTTTTGTTGTACTGCACATGTGCATTATATCCGTATTACTGCACATGTGCAATACAACAAAGATAGGTTCGAATTTCGAGTTGTCACAGTATCACTCTCTCTGTCTATTACACCCTTACCGGAGACACCCGAAGACTTCGTCGAAGTACCTGCAACTGACCGGACACGTATCCACGCCGAAGTTCGCCAAGGTTTAGAGGTTTCACCGGAGCCGCTCATCAGGGTTCACGACGGAGAGGCCTGACACTCGTTTCGGTATACAATTTTCTCTATCTCTTGTCCTCATAACTTCATTGTTAGACATTTATACATTCAACAAAATTAAGCCATGAATCTAACTAGAAAGACGATGTTAACAGTTGTCACAACTCCCGATCCCTATTTCCCGGGAACGGGCGGCCGTGAGCCAGTTTCGGTGGTATCACGTTATTTATCCAATTTGGCAGCGGAAATTTTCATCAGGACCGTAGTTAGGAAATATTAAATCAGAGTAAACCACCATATTTTATAATATTAAACACATGGGTAAAACCCAAGTTTTTATTACAAACTGAATTACAGGGATAAATCCCACTTTATTGAAATAAACGCTTTCTGTTATTTAGGTAACTTTTATTGCCACTTTTCCAAGCCTCCAGTGCTCTCCAGCTGGCTTCTATTTGGCTTTCACATTTCGTTACCTGAAACGCGTTTTAAAAAGGTTTTGTCAGTGGGAAATACTGGTGAGTGAATCCCAGTTTAATCAAGTTTAAATAGAAAGTCACAGTGAACAGTATTGAGGGCGATCCCGCAATTACATTTGTTTCCAAGTTATATCAATTATCATCAGTGGTACTGTCGACACCCGACTTGTGGTAATGTTATTCCATAACCAGGTTGTAACAAATTTTGTATACAAAACCCCAACATACCCACGATAATTGTATTCTTACAAATACTCAATAACTGTCATTCTCATAGAAAAGTATTTAAGGTTTTGTAAAAACATTTAACAAAAAGAGGATTACTCACATTGCTGTTTTAGGTTATCCTTTATGGTTTCCTGGTGAATATCTATAATTTACACAAATGCACGTGTGTTAGTATAATAACCCATTTTAACATTAGTAATACCCTCCCCGAGACGGCATTCCAACGACTACGTCGGGCAGAACCACGACAGCCGTTACGGAACCCTAGATCAATCGGGAAGAGTACCTAATACGTATCCAGGGGTTATAATACTTACAACAGAGCAGAATCTCGCTAATTTAGGGGGTATAATGCCCGGGTATAGTAACGCCACTACAGAAATTAAGAAAGAAAGAAAGAAATTGAGCGATCGTCGAATGAAGCCGATGCGTGCTATTTATAGGATCTGATCTGGGGTCTCTCGCGGCCCGCGTGACATATGGGCTAAGCTTACGCGGCCCGCGTCAAGGCTGGTTCAACGCGTAGCTTGGCCCAGTCATCGTATAGCTTCGACGGGTGTTGGGCCAGGTGGCGGCCCAGGGCGTTGCCAGATTTCCAGGTGCTCGCGGCCCGCGTGCACTTGGGCTTCCTTATACGCGACCCGCTTTAACTAATGGTTTTGGCGAAATCTGGTAATATCCTCGCGCGGCCCGCATGAACTTGAGGTGAGGCCCTACGCGGCCCGCCTCAGCTTAATTTTTTTATTGTTTTTATTTATTTTATATGTTATAATCTATTTTGGGGCTCGGTTTTCACATACGGGGTGCATATAAAGACAAATTGATATATTTAAAGATATATTAGGGCGTCGGATTTATTATGAGGATGTCGGTTTTACCGAGGGTTGTTATATCCTCCCCACCTTGTTTTAGAGCTCGTCCTCGAGATCTACTAGAACAAGTGTGGATATTTCTTTTTCATTTCTGATTCAAGTTCCCACGTGTACTCAGGTCCTCTTTTGGAGTCCCACTTCACTTTGACCAAAACTAGTCTTTTGTGCTTGAGATTCTTGATTTTCCTATCTTCAATTTGTAGAGGCTTTTCTACAAACTTGAGTTGCTCATTTACCTCTATATCTTTGAGAGGTACTACGAGTGATTCGTCAGCTAAACACTTTTTGAGATTAGATACATGAAATACATCATGTATTCCTGCCATTTCCTCTGGCAGTCGTAGCTGATAAGCTACAGGTCCTATTCTTCTGATAATTTTAAAAGGTCCAATATACCTGGGACTTAGCTTTCCTCTTTTGATAAATCTTACCACTCCTTTCCAGGGAGAGACTTTCAATAATACTTTATCTCCCACTTAAAATTCTAATGGTTTGCGTCTATTATTAGCATAACTCTTCTGTCGATCACGTGCTGCTTTTAGTCGTTCCTTGACTTGAATAATTTTGTCGGTTGTTTCTTGTACTATCTCGGGTCCAGATAGTTGCTTTTCCCCGATTTCTGCCCAACAGACTGGGGTTCTGCACTTTCGTCCATAAAGTGCTTCAAATGGTGCAGCATTGATACTTGTATGATAACTATTATTATAAGAAAATTCTATCAAAGGTAAGTGTTCGTCCCAATTACCTCCGAAGTCAATTACACAAGCTCTAAGCATGTCTTCCATCGTCTGAATTGTTCTTTCACTTTGTCCGTCTGTTTGAGGATGATACGCGGTGCTTAGATTTAGCTTGGTTCACATTGCTCTTTGAAAACTTGACCAAAAATGAGAGGTAAAACGGCTATCTCTATCAGAAACAATTGATAAAGGAATGCCATGTAAAGAAACGATTTCATTTACATACAATTTGGCTAATTGTTCCATGCTAAAGGTTTCCTTCATTGGTAAGAAATGAGCTGATTTGGTTAGCCTATCTACAATCACCCAGATTGTATCATTACCTTTTCTTGTTTTGGGTAATTTGGTAACAAAATCCATTGTTATCAATTCCCATTTCCAGACTGGCATTTCTAATTGCTGTAACAATCCTGAGGGTTTCTGATGTTCAGCTTTAACTTGTAAACAAGTCAAACATTTAGAAACATAGGCTGCTATATCCTTTTTCATTCCTATCCACCAGAAATTCTTCCTTAAATCCTGGTACATTTTATCACTTCCTGGATGCATCGTATACTTAGATTTATGAGCTTCTTCTAATATACGGTGACGTAAGTTTCCTAATTTAGGTATCCAGACTCTCTTTTTATGGAATCTCCAAATTCCATCCGTTCCTTGTTCTAATTCCTTAATCATTCCTTTTAATTTTTCAGTATCTTCCTTGATTACTGATTCTTGTGCTTCTCTAATCTGATCGTTTAAATCTACTTGCAGATTTAATTTAAGAGAACGTACCCTTTTTGGCTTTTCATAATATTTTCGACTTAAAGCGTCAGCCACCACATTGGCTTTTCCTGCATGATACTGGATATCACAGTCATAATCACTAAGCAATTCCATCCAGCGTCTTTGTCTCATATTCAACTCTTTTTGCCCGAAAACGTATCTTAAACTTTTATGATCTGTGAATATGGTAAACTTACTACCATAAAGATAATGTCTCCAAATTTTAAGGGCAAAAATTATGGCTCCTAATTCCAAATCATGGGTTGAATAGTTTTCTTCGTGACTCTTAAGCTGTCTAGAGGCATAAGCTATAACCTTTTGACGTTGCATCAGCACACGTCCATAACCTAATTTAGAAGATTCACAGTAAATTACAAAGTCTTCATTTCCTTCTGGTAATGCTAATATAGGTGCATGGGTTAATCTTTGCTTAAGGATTCTAAAAGCTTCTTCTTGTTTTGGTCCCCATTCAAACTTAACAGATTTACATGTTAACTTAGTCAAAGGAATGGCTATTCTAGAAAAATCTCGAATAAATCTTCTATAATAACCGGCCAATCCTAAGAAACTTCTAACCTCAGTTGGTGATTCAGGGGTTTTCCATTTAGTGATTGACTCGATCTTTGTTGGATCCACATGAATTCCTTCATAATTTACTAAATGTCCGAGAAATTGTTCCTGTTCTAACCAAAACTCACACTTTGAAAACTTAGCATAAAGCTTTTCTTTTCTTAACAAACTTAAAAGTAAGTGCAAGTGCTTTGCATGTTCTTCTTTACTTTTAGAGTAAATTAGAATATCATCTATAAAGACAATTATGAATTTATCCAAATATGGCTTACATATTCGGTTTATCATGTCCATAAATGCGGCTGGGGCATTGGTTAAACCAAATGGCATGACAGTAAATTCATAATGACCATACCTTGTTCTGAATGCAGTTTTAGGAATATCCTCTTCCTGTACCTTTAATTGATGATATCCTGATCTTAAATCGATTTTAGAGAAAAATCGAGCTCCTTGAAGTTGATCAAACAAATCATCGATTCTTGGTAATGGGTACCGATTTTTAATCGTGACTTTATTTAATTCACGGTAGTCAATGCACATACGCATCGATCCGTCCTTCTTTTTGACAAATAATATTGGTGCTCCCCATGGCGATGAACTTGGCTGTATAAATCCTTTTTCCAATAATTCGTCTATATGTTTCTTCAGTTCTTGCATGTCAGCGGGTGCCAAACGGTAAGGTGCTTTGGCAATTGGTGTTGTCCCTGGTAGCAGATGGATCCTAAATTCAACTTCTCTGTCTGGTGGTAATCCTGGCAATTCTTCTGGAAAGACATCTGAAAATTGGGACACTACTGGGATATCTTTTAATTCTTTTCCTTTAGTGTTAGTGATTATAGAAATCAAATACACTATAGATCCTTTTCTTATACAACTTGCAGTTTTCATCACTGAGATGAATTTAGTGGATCTAAAGGGTTTATCTCCTTTAATTGAGATCTTTTCACCTCTTGGTGATTTTAATTGAATTGTCTTTCGATCACATAAAATACTGGCTTTATTGGCTATTAACCAATCCATTCCTAACACAACATCAAATCCAGCCAGATTCATTGGGTAAAGGTTTGCAATAAACTTTTGATTAAAAATTTCTATTCTTGCTCCCTGCAAGATTTCAGAAATCCTAACAGTTTCTCCATTTGCGGTTTCTACTAGACATTCTTGTGGTAGTTTAGTTAATGATTGATTTAGGAGTTTGCAAAACGAAGTATTAATAAAACTTTGGTTCGCACCAGAGTCAAATAATACTTTAGCAAAAATATCATTAACTAAAAACGTACCAGCAATGACGTCTGGAATCATCTTGGCTTCATCTCCAGTCAAAACGAATGCTCTAGCATTTCTAGGGTTCTTGTTGTTTGCAGCTGGAGTCAACTTTGGGCAGTTTGTCCTAATATGACCTTTTTCTCCACAATTGTAGCACATTCCATTACTGGCTTTTCTTCTGCAATTTTCTTCCTTGTGACCTGGCGCCTTACAGTAATTACAGTAAGTAGAGCATCTTCCAGAATGCTTCTTCTTACAGTTCCTGCAGTATGGTGTAGAGGTAGAACCTATATTTCTTCGGTTGGAATTCCCAGAACGGAATTCTTGAGTAAGCCTTTGAGTTAGGTTTCTCCTCTGATCTTCTTCCCTAGTACGGATTAGCTCGTCTGTCAAGGTATTGGCTAGTTCTACAGCTTCTTCTATGGTTTGAGGTCTAGCTGCCTTGACTACATGCCTAATTTCCCCAATTAATCCCCAGATGTAACGGGAGATTAACACTGGTTCAGGTGATGCAAGGGTTGGTACCATCCTAGCATATTCAAAGAATGTGGTAGTGTAACCTTTACAGTCTACCCCGGTCATTCTAAGATTCAGAAATTTATTTGCTATCTGTTCTTTTTCATTGGGAGGGCAGAATTTCCTTTCCACCATGTTTTTGAATTCTTCCCATTCCATGTTATAAACCCTATCACTTCCTCTGGATTGGAGGATAGTGTTCCACCATTCTAAGGCTGCATTTTTAAACAGATTTGAAGCAAACATGATTTTATCTTCTTCAGCACACTTGCTTATTTTCAGAACTGCTTCAGTTTTCTCTATCCATCGTAAAGCTGCAATGGGTCCTTCATTGCCCGAGAATTCTATTGGTTTGCAGGACCAGAATTCTTTGTAAGAATAACCATGTGGCATGGTTCTTCTTCTTTTGGGAATGGGCGCTTGAAGTATAAGTCCATTGTTCACACTGTTTTCTGGTTCAGTTGGTCGCTTACTGCTATGCTTACTTTTATTATTCGCTTCTTGAACCGTTTGAATAATAAATGGCATCGCATCTATGATTCCCTGTGCCACAATATGCTGAACGGCACTATTATCCATTTGGTTTCCGTTGTTATTGTTGTTCAGATTCTCGTTAACCACGTTATTGTTACTCTGGTTATCGTTATTCAGATTTTCTTGATTTCCCTCGTCGGCCATCTGAATTTTAAACATTTACCAGATATTAATATCACAAATAATATTCGAACATAGCTAATCACATGACACGCACTTTTTAACCAAAAGCGTCGAGCATTGCGACTTTTACTCTATTTATATAGTATGCATCAATACACACCAGTACAGAAATAAAAATTACAGTACCGACTGAAATGTAAAGCTACAATACTAATAGTATGCATCCGTAGTTTTTTTTCTAACACATACACACATATATTATTATATTATTATATTATATTATTATTATTACTACTATCGTCATGTCATCACGTTCACTGATATGGATTCATCCAGAAATCCATATTGCGCTCGTCATACTTCCAGACGAGACGTTCTCCCACCTGTCGCATCCTTTCACTACTTTCTAGAATTTCCTCCCCAAACGTCCTAAGTTCTTGGACATTATCTGCACTCATTGGGGTGCAGGTTCTAGGACTGAGTTTGGAATCTGAGGTGCGGGTTCCTGGTACGGGGCCTGGTAAGGGTATGGGTTTTCTAGGATTTCTCTAATGTATGCATCGTTAATATTGTACGGATCTTGAGGATCTAACCCTGGGTAGGCTCCTAGATTTGGCATCGGCACGTTTTCCTGAATTGGGTTTTGTTGCACATAGTCCCTAACCTCGTTCCACCAGGGGTCGTAATTATTTGGGTCTAGGGGATTAGGTGCAGGTACCCTAGGTATCTCTTCTGGGTTGAAATTATGCATTTCTGGGTTTTCTTCAGGGTTTTCTACTTCCATGGGTTGGTCAGGATTCGGTAATTGTGGTTGGGGTGCAAGCATTTGTTCCAAGTTTGGGTCAGCTGCAGTAGTTGCTAAAATGTGGGTATTGGCTATACCCATATTGAGCATATCCTGGGCATAGGCATCAGTTTCTCTTTTGGCTGCGGCTAACACTCGCTGATCCTGTAACTTTTTCAGACGTTTCCTACGCTCGTGTGCTCCCCTACTGAACCATCCCCTCTTTTTCTGAGGAAATGGCTCTTTAGACTGAGCCTTAAACACAAAGATTCCTTCTTCCGTATCAGCAGAGTACCCTGAGAGGGCAGGCTGAGAAGAGGAGGTGCCTTCGCTTCTAGGCGAACCAGACAATTGACGATACGCGTCAGAGGGTCCTTGGTCGCTCATACTGTAAACTAACAGATAGTCAGATAACACATAACAAGTAAATACATTTATGCACGTATTTCCGTAATTTATTTCCTAACAATTTGAATTTGGATGTCAGCGGAACACTCATGTGGCTGAATCAGTGGCATAGCTCTGATACCACCTTCTGTCACAACCCCCGATCCCTATTTCCCGGGAACGGGCGGCCGTAAGCCAGTTTCGGTGGTATCACGTTATTTATCCAATTTGGCAGCGGAAATTTTCATCAGGACCGTAGTTAGGAAATATTAAATCAGAGTAAACCACCATATTTTATAATATTAAACACATGGGTAAAACCCAAGTTTTTATTACAAACTGAATTACAGGGATAAATCCCACTTTATTGAAATAAACGCTTTCTGTTATTTAGGTAACTTTTATTGCCACTTTTCCAAGCCTCCAGTGCTCTCCAGCTGGCTTCTATTTGGCTTTCACATTTCGTTACCTGAAACGCGTTTTAAAAAGGTTTTGTCAGTGGGAAATACTGGTGAGTGAATCCCAGTTTAATCAAGTTTAAATAGAAAGTCACAGTGAACAGTATTGAGGGCGATCACGCAATTACATTTGTTTCCAAGTTATATCAATTATCATCCGTGGTACTGTCGACACCCGACTTGTGGTAATGTTATACAAAACCCCAACATACCCACGATAATGGTACTGTCGACACCCGACTTGTGGTAATGTTATACATAACCAGGTTGTAACAAATTTTGTATACAAAACCCCAACATACCCACGATAATTGTATTCTTACAAATACTCAATAACTGTCATTCGCATAGAAAAGTATTTAAGGTTTTGTAAAAACATTTAACAAAAAGAGGATTACTCACATTGCTGGTTTAGGTTATCCTTTATGGTTTCCTGGTGAATATCTATAATTTACACAAATGCACGTGTGTTAGTATAATAACCCATTTTAACATTAGTAATACCCTCCCCGAGACGGCATTCCAACGACTACGTCGGGCAGAACCACGACAGCCGTTACGGAACCCTAGATCAATCGGGCAGAGTACCTAATACGTATCGAGGGGTTATAATACTTACAACAGAGCAGAATCTCGCTAATTTAGGGGGTATAATGCCCGGGTATAGTAACGCCACTACAGAAATTAAGAAAGAAAGAAAGAAATTGAGCGATCGTCGAATGAAGCCGATGCGTGCTATTTATAGGATCTGATCTGGGGTCTCTCGCGGCCCGCGTGACATATGGGCTAAGCTTACGCGGCCCGCGTCAAGGCTGGGTCAACGCGTAGCTTGGCCCAGTCATCGTATAGCTTCGACGGGTGTTGGGCCAGGTGGCGGCCCAGGGCGTTGCCAGATTTCCAGGTGCTCGCGGCCCGCGTGCACTTGGGCTTCCTTATACGCGGCCCGCTTTAACTAATGGTTTTGGCGAAATCTGGTTATATCCTCGCGCGGCCCGCATGAACTTGAGGTGAGGCCCTACGCGGCCCGCCTCAGCTTAATTTTTTTATTGTTTTTATTTATTTTATATGTTATAATCTATTTTGGGGCTCGGTTTTCACATACGGGGTGCATATAAAGACAAATTGATATATTTAAAGATATATTAGGGCGTCGGATTTATTATGAGGATGTCGGTTTTACCGAGGGTTGTTATAACAGTTTACATTTCGTTTACGTTTCGTTTTGTAATGAAGAAGATGACCGGTAACTTGCATATAAATGAAATAAAAACCCAAACTCAAACACCAAACTGGGCGTAGCCTAGTGGTGTCACCGTCGTTTGATTCGGTCACAGACTCGGGTTCGACCCCGGGCCTGCACCGGCTGCTGTTGTTGCTGTTACCTGCTGATATAGTTTGGCCGGTTGGGCCGCCCCTTTGGGGCCACTTTTTATTAAATGTTATTATTATTCATTAATATTAGTATTATTATTATTTAAAATCACCATTTGTCTAAACCAAAATTGTAGAACGTCATCCTTGTTATATCTTAAGCAAAAACCATAAATAATACTAGCCTAGTAACACACAAACTCAAACTCAATCTAAAACCCAAATCAATACATATTAACGAGTACGTCATATTTTAACTATTTAGGGTAATCATTTGCAATCTCTTGGATGTAATCTCAACTATTTACTCGTGCGTATTTACAAGAAAACGCAACGCAATCAAGATGAGTATACTCGATTCCCATTTTCTTTTTAAACACATTTGGGTGCAACATGTATTCCATATTCAAATTACACAACACTTGAGTCTTGTTTTTATCACACTCTATCCACATTTAAACATGAAACGATTTGATGCTTGTAACCCCACATTCTATGCAACTTGAACGATATTTGAATGCAACTTGAACGATATTTGAATGCAACTTCAAGACTCTTTGAGTGCAACTTCATTTGAATGCAACTTCAACACTCTTTGAGTGCAACATCATTTGGATGCAACTTGAACGATATTTGAAAGCAACTTGAACGATGTTGAAAAGTGGTAGCTAGTGTCATCGTCTTCATGTTGGATATTGAGCAACTTCAAAACTTGTTTTATTCTGCTATGCTAAGTATCAAACTTGTATACTTGATGTGTGTAAAATGCAACATATAAATTACATCAATTAAGGCATAAAACTAACCCTTTTTAAGTACTAATGTTGGAAAAAGAGTGTTTTTGTCTTCCTTTTGTATTTTCAGGATGAAATGAGCTCAAATTCACAAAAGAAGCAAAAAGACAGCTAATTCTAACATAAATACAAGAAAAGGAATAAAAGTAGACTGCCCGAACCCTCAACGCTTCCCAAGCAAAGAAGAGAAAACAGAAGCCTGAACACGCCCCGTGCTCAGCCAGCACGGGGCCATGCCCAAGAAGCAGCAGAAAAGACAAACCTATAGAAGCTTCTATTGCCCACCACGGAGCCGTGTCCAGTGAGCACGGGGGCGTGGCGAAAGTACAGCAGGCGCATTAATTGTAATTGCGAATTACAATTAATGAAGAGAGAGAGTGTCAGACGGGCACGGGGGCGTGTCCAGCGGACACGGGGCCGAGCCAAGCCTTCTGTTCAGCCTATAAATAGGAGTGCTTGGTTTCATTCCAACTCATCCCTTGGCACACCACCTCTCTCACACTTCATCCACCACCCACCACCACCATAACACCATCATCCACCACCATCATCCATTGTCCATCGTAGAGTGTGTGAGTCGTCTCGGGATCCAAGATTGATAGTAAGAGTTCTTGACAATTAAGGCCATGTTTGCCTAAGTCTCTTACATCACTTGGTGAAGACAAGTGTTTAGTATAATACTTTTTATTTTTAATCTTTTGCACTTTTTATTTGGTTTTGTATTAATGACTTTAATAACTAGTTGCTTATGTTGAAGGTGATCTTTCCTTATCGTTTGTCCGTGGTGTCTTGGCATTATTTTACTGTCAATATAAAATAAAAGATTTTCACCATTCATATCTCCACGGTCTATATGGAGGTATGTTGGCTACCTGGTCGGGGGTTAAGGGAACGGTTTGGTAAGGGTCTTGCCCTTGTTCAGCGTTTAGAGGTCCTGCTTGGGACCTGGGTCAAATTTAGTAGGATCTCCTTCAATGCCCATAGGTATTGGATGGCGGGATCCAAACTCTTTGACCCCCTCATAAGTTAACTACTATTAATACTATAACCTGGCTATTTAGGACTGTATCCCTGCTGACTCAGACTACTTAGCCGAGGGTAACGTCACCGCCAAAAGCGGGGCCTACCACAATT
This sequence comes from Helianthus annuus, assembly GCF_002127325.2. Classification (NCBI taxonomy): domain Eukaryota; kingdom Viridiplantae; phylum Streptophyta; class Magnoliopsida; order Asterales; family Asteraceae; genus Helianthus; species Helianthus annuus. The sequence goes on from NC_035445.2 coordinate 131,887,281, forward strand.
TGCATTAATAACTTAATTCATTATCTTCCAATAATCCAACCTTTTAGGATTGTATCCTTGCTGACTCAAACTACTGGGTTGAGGGTAACGTCGCTTTCAAAAGAGGGGCCTACTACAATAACTAAGATAATCTCTTAAACAAGTGCAAAAGTGCGAAAATAATCAAAGGTTATACTAATATACGAGTCGGATCCAAGTGATTCATCTTGTCTATCTGTTTTTATTTTATTTTTATTTTTCAGCATTTAGTTAGTTTTTATTTTCTTAGTTTAAAAACATTTTTCTAACTTTTTGATTTGATTAGACGTTGAGGATAAACCGGTATTAAAAGCTCTTGTGTCCTTGGACGACCTCGGTATCTTACCAACACTATACTACGTCCACGATGGGTGCACTTGCCCATATGTGTGTTTAGTGTTAGTAAATATCGTGTTTTATAAATTTAAAACTTGGCTAAAGGTGTAAAAAGGGCTTAATTATATATTAAAAATATATTACACTACACACGCATCAAGTTTTTGGCGCCGTTGCCGGGGACACAAGGATTTTAAGAAAGTTAGGAATCAACGGCCTAATCATATTTTTATTTTTCTTTTTAATTTTTTAGGATTTTCTTAGTTTTTCAGCTTCTGCAGAGCTCAGCACGGGCCGTGCCTGGTCGGACACGGGCCGTGCCCAGCATCGTTACTGGAAATTTTTAGTTTTCCAAGTTACAGAAGGCTGACCACGGGGCCGTGTCGGTGCAACACGGGGCCGTGTCCAACTTCCAGTAACTGGGATCTGGAAAACATTCACTGTAACTCCGACCACGGGCCGTGTTCGCTGAACACGGGGCCGTGGTGAACCTTCTGACCAGCATTCTTTTCTGTTTTTATTGCAGGACTTGGAACCCGACGCCAATCTTACATAGTGTATGAGCTCCAGTTCTAATAAGGACTTAAAAGAACCTCTAGAGGAACCCGAACGCTTTCTCAGAAAAAGATTAAAAGCTAAAAACCAAGAGAAGGTTTCGGGTGATCCACCTCCAATGGCGGACCAACGTACCCTCATGGATTATCTACGACCCACCGTAGGTAACCTAGGTGCCGCTATCAATGCTCCGAATGTTGAAGCTAATAACTTCGAACTTCGGCCGCATTTGATACAAATGCTCCAAAACTCCGCAACCTTCCATGGGCTTGCGGACGAGGATCCCCATCTGCATATTACTAATTTCTTAGAAATATGTGATACCTTTCGGATCAACGGAGCATCAAATGACGCCATCCGCCTCCGAATGTTTCCTTTCTCACTAAAAGACCGAGCGAAAGCTTGGCTCAACGCCCTCCCAGCTGGATCGGTAAACACCTGGGATGAACTAGCCCAAAAATTTCTATATAAGTATTTCCCTCCCACTAAAACTGCTAAATTAATGACTGAAATTAATACATATTCACAAGAGGACGGGGAATCCTTATATGAAACTTAGGAAAGGTTCAAGGTGTTATTACGCAAGTGTCCACATCACGGCCTTGCGATATGGCAACAAGTATCCACTTTCTATAATGGATTGTTGCCACACACAAGGCAGACACTTGATTCTAGCTCCGGGGGACTTTTAGGTAATCGACGCCCGCATGAAATATATAACCAAATTGAGGAAATTTCTATAATCAATTTTCAATGGCACACCCCCCGAGGCAATAAATCTATTGCCCCGGGCGCCCATAAGGTCGATGAAAGCACTTCTTTACAAGCCCAAATCGAGGCCCTTTCTTCAAAAATAAAAAAAATTGGAAATGACAAAAACAGTCTCGGTTATGGCTTGTGAAGGTTGTGGTGGGTCACATGAAAATTGGAGTTGTATGAAAGAAACGGACGATCAACAAGAAATGGTAAACTACATTGATAATATACCTAGGCCGTCGGGTCCCCCAATGGGAACTTACAACCAAGGATGGCGACACCACCCAAACCTTGGTTGGAGAGAACCCGGCAATAGTAGTAACCAACAAACCCAACGAACAAACTTTCAACAACCAAAAAATGAGTCACAAAATTTCACTCAACAACAAAGTGGACGAGAAAGGCTTGAAGATACTGTATCTCGCCTCATCTCCGACACTTAAAAGAAAAACTCAGAAAGATTTCTACAATTAGAATCAAATTTTAGAAATCAACAAGCTAGTATTCAAAACATAGAAAAACAATTAAATCAAATAACTCAAAATTTTCCCGAGAGACCGCAAGGCGCATTACCTAGCAATACCGAAACAAACCCGAAAGCGCAAGTTCACCTCATCACGCTACGAAACCGCACCGTAGGGCCTGCAGAAGCGCCGCCACCAACAGAAGAAACGATATCCACACCTCTGCAGGAAAAGAACTCCTCTCTGCCACCAGAGTCTACCAAAGCTCCTCGAGTTCCGTACCCCGGTAGGTTAATTTGTCAAAAGACCAATGAGAAATTCGCTAAGTTCGAAAGTCTGTTAAAGAAATTGCATGTCAATATTCCTTTTATTGAGGTCCTAACCCAAATGCCCAAATACTCTAAGTTCATGAGGGACTTCCTCACTCATAAAAAGAAAATTGAAAATCTGCAATTAGTCAATTTAGGCGAAGAATGCTCTGCCCTCGTACTCAATAAACTTCCCCAAAAGAAAATCGATCCCGGAAGCTTCACGATTCCCTGCTCAATCGGGGAGTCCCCTGTTCGTAATGCACTAGCCGACCTCGGGGCTAGCATTAACCTCATGCCCTCTTCAATGTTTAAAAGTCTCGGCCTGGGAACCACGAGTCCTACAAAAATGAGCATACAACTCGCCGATCGGTCCGTCAAATTCCCACAAGGTGTCATTCCAGCAGATTTTGTCATACTCGATATGGAGGAAGACACTGAGGTCCCCCTCATACTAGGGAGACCATTTCTTGCCACCGCACAAGCGGTGGTAGATATGAATGACGGAACACTCACCTTGAGGTATGGGGATGATGAAGTAAAATTCGGAGTTGGGAAGAGAATAGAGGACGACGACCCGGTCAACTACATGCAGGTTATTGATTCAAGCTTGGATGCTGCTCTCCGACGGTGTAACATGGGACGCCAAGCATCCCACTCAGAAAATATATAACCTCACATTGGGTCTAGCCAAGGACCCTTATAAACGTGGCGCACCACGGAGGCATTCCGCGGAACTATCCTTAGTTTAGTTTAATCTTTTAGTTTTAATTTGCAGGAATAAAACACACTTATGGTGGTAATGGATGAAAAAGGGAACGAGAAAATGACCCCATGCACAAAGAAACGGAGCAACCCGACACGAATCTCCATTATAGAAGGCTCAACACGGGCCGTGCTCAACCAACACGGCCCCGTGCTGAATCGCCTACAGAAAAACGCCCAGTTCAGGTAACTGGACACGGGGCCGTGTTCACCAGACGCGCCCCCGTGTCCAGGCTTCTGTCTCATTTCTTTAATTTCTGTTACTGGCACCTGAACACGGGGCCGTGTCCGGTCCCCACGGGGCCGTGTCCAGACTGCCAGTAACATAAATCCTTACTTTTTAACACCACATTACACATCCAATCAACCTAAAAATTTATTTTTGAGACATTGAGGACAATGTGTAATTTAAGTGTGGGGGGAAGCTAACACTTTGAAATTTTGCAACTCCTAATAACAAGCCTTACACAAAACTCTATTGGAACCGCTAAACACCCCAAATTTTTTACAACAATTTTTCAATTTTTTTTTTACTTGTCTAAAGTTTAAGTTAGGAATCACAAGATTAATAAGGTTATATTTTTATAAAACTTACAACCGAGAGCGTCGTGATAACAAGAACCAACATAAGAAAATTATGAAACGGCATAACAAGTCTAGTTAAAATTTGATTATATATACTTGATCACATTAAAAATCCTATTCCCACAAAAGTGAGTTTTGAGCCTTTATTGAGCATGCAAATTTACATCTTTAGACTAAATGCTCATTTTTCGTTTCTTGTGTGAATAGCCGCTTGGTTCTTACAACTCTAGAACTTGCCACGACGATTCATTCCCGGTCCTTACCAACTTAAACCCAAGTAAGTAAATGATGGAGGCATTAGGACTAGCCATTTTTCTTTCTACACCATTAGTTTTCATTTTTTTTACCACCTACCCAAAAATCCCCCTAGTTAACCCCTTTGAGCCTAAACCTTTCGTTTCTTTACCCTAAACCCTTTTTATCCACCAAAACCCCCCCCCCTTTTTATTTTTCACCCTTTATTTTAGTATCAAGCTCGGTTTTTTCGCAAGCTTGTTCTTTTATGTGACTAAAATATATATATATATATATATATATATATATATATATATATATATATATATATATATATATGATGAAGTTAAAAACAAACAAGCTATGCAAACAAAAGCTCGTTTGGAGAAATACTTCAAAATAAAAAGTCACTAAAAACAAAGTGTATTACGAAAACCGACGCTTTTTACGCTTTTCGCCCTTTTACTAACCACTAACCCAACCACCCACCTTTAGCCCAAGCCTAACCCTTCACCCAAAAAGTCCTCTTGATATTTACAAAGGTATAAAGTTAAAAAGGAGGAGGATTGATTGCTTGGCAAGCCTATGGAAGGCGTAAGTTCCATGCCGCTCTCGAGTGATTCACTAAAAAAATACACCTTCGGCCGAGTGTTGAGTGATTTCTCCCGTGTGGTATGTGAACTTGTATATAAATAAAATTTTAAAAAAAGGCATGTTATGCCCAAATAAGTAATTTAGCCTATGAAACGTTCTAAATAGATCATAACGAATAGGATTGTAAATAAAGAAAAATAAAACCCAAAAAGATCTTGGATTCCCGACACTCTATGACAAGACAAAAACCTTCTCTTCTACCCATTCCATTTGGGGGGTAAAATAAAAGGGTAAAATAGTCATTTCACCCCCAAGTCAACATACCAGTCAACAAAATTGAAGCTGAGGGGTAAAATTGCGATATAACCTCAAACAGTGGTGGGTAAAATTGCAATTATTTCCCTACGGGGGGTAAGGGTGCCAATGGCCCCTAACCTCAGGGGGTAAAATTGCAGTTTACTCTATTTTATATAGAAATATGGTACTCAAATTAAAGATAAAAAGACGCTCGATTTTACGGTGAAATTTTTATGAAAAAATAATGTCGTATAAAAAAGTTATGAATGTTTAAAAAATAGGGGTGGAATATACATGTGCCTTGCATGTGGAGAGATAAAGTCCATAAATACGATTTTTCCATATATACCCTTCCACTCCTCTTTTCTCCTACACTTGCATCTTAACCATTGATTTGAAAAATTGATGGTTAAAATTCCTTCTCATTCTACTTAGACAAAATAAACTTTTTATTTAATATTACCCATATATATATATATAGAGAGAGAGAGAGAATCATAAGAAAACTATATCTAAATGAGAAAAACTAGAAAACTAATAAGAAAAGCCTAAAAAAGCAAAAAAGCATACCAATTTTTTTTTACAAATTTTTATAAAAAAATCGCTATTTTTTATATATAAAAAAATTTTCTATTTTTTTTGTTGTACTGCACATGTGCATTATATCCTTATTACTGCACATGTGCAATACAACAAAGATAGGTTCGAATTTCGAGTTGTCACAGTATCACTCTCTCTGTCTATTACACCCTTACAGGAGACACCCGAAGACTTCGTCGAAGTACCTGCAACTGACCGGACACGTATCCACGCCGAAGTTCGCCAAGGTTTAGAGGTTTCACCGGAGCCGCTCATCAGGGTTCACGACGGAGACGCCTGACACTCGTTTCGGTATACAATTTTCTCTCTCTCTCTTTTCCTCATAACTTCATTGTTAGACATTTATACATTCAACAAAATTAAGCCATGAATCTAACTAGAAAGAAGATGTTAACAGTTTACATTTTGTTTACGTTTCGTTTTGTAATGAAGAAGATGACCGGTAACTTGCATATAAATGAAATAAAAACCCAAACTCAAACACCAAACTGGGCGTAGCCTAGTGGTGTCACCGTCGTTTGATTCGGCCACAGACTCGGGTTTGACCCCGGGCCTGCACCGGCTGCTATTGTTGCTGTTACCTGCTGATATAGTTTGGCCGGTTGGGCCGCCCCTTTGGGGCCACTTTTTATTAAATGTTATTATTATTCATTAATATTAGTATTATTATTATTTAAAATCACCATTTGTCTAAACCAAAATTGTAGAACGTCATCCTTGTTATATCTTAAGCAAAAACCATAAATAATACTAGCCTAGTAACACACAAATTCAAACTCAATCTAAAACCAAAATCAATACATATTAACGAGTACGTCATATTTTAACTATTTAGGGTAATCATTTGCAATCTCTTGGATGTAATCTCAACTCTTTACTCGTGCGTATTTACAAGAAAACGCAACGCAATCAAGGTGAGTATACTCGATTCCCATTTTCTTTTTAAACACATTTGGGTGCAACATGTATTCCATATTCAAATTACACAACACTTGAGTCTTGTTTTTATCACACTCTATCCACATTTAAACATGAAACGATTTGATGCTTGTAACCCCACATTCTATGCAGCTTGAACGATATTTGAATGCAACTTGAACAATATTTGAATGCAACTTCAAGACTCTTTGAGTGCAACTTCATTTGAATGAAACTTCAACACTCTTTGAGTGCAACTTCATTTGGATGCAACTTGAACGATATTTGAAAGCAACTTGAACGATGTTGAAAAGTGGTAGCTAGTGTCATCGTCTTCATGTTGGATATTGAGCAACTTCAAAACTTGTTTTATTCTGCTATGCTAAGTATCAAACTTGTATACTTGATGTGTGTAAAATGCAACATATAAATTACATCAATTAAGGCATAAAACTAACCCTTTTTAAGTACTAATGTTGGAAAAAGAGTGTTTTTGTCTTCCTTTTGTATTTTCAGGATGAAATGAGCTCAAATTCACAAAAGAAGCAAAAAGACAGCTAATTCTAACATAAATACAAGAAAAGGAATAAAAGTAGACTGCCCGAACCCTCAACGGCATCTTCCCAAGCAAAGAAGAGAAAACAGAAGCCTGAACACGCCCCGTGCTCAGCCAGCACGGGGCCGTGCCCAAGAAGCAGCAGAAAAGACAAACCTATAGAAGCTTCTATTGCCCACCACGGAGCCGTGTCCAGTGAGCACGGGGGCGTGGCGAAAGTACAGCAGGCGCATTAATTGTAATTGCGAATTACAATTAATGAAGAGAGAGAGTGTCAGACGGGCACGGGGGCGTGTCCAGCGGACACGGGGCCGAGCCCAGCCTTCCGTTCAGCCTATAAATAGGAGTGCTTGGTTTCATTCCAACTCATCCCTTGGCACACCACCTCTCTCACACTTCATCCACCACCCACCACCACCATAACACCATCATCCACCACCATCATCCATTGTCCATCGTAGAGTGTGTGAGTCGTCTCGGGATCCAAGATTGATAGTAAGAGTTCTTGACAATCAAGGCCATGTTTGCCTAAGTCTCTTACATCACTTGGTGAAGACAAGTGTTTATTATAATACTTTTTATTTTTAATCCTTTGCACTTTTTATTTGGTTTTGTATTAGTGACTTTAATAACTAGTTGCTTATGTTGAAGGTGATCTTTCCTTATCGTTTGTCCGTGGTGTCTTGGCATTATTTTACTGTCTATATAAAATAAAAGATTTTCACCATTCATATCTCCACGGTCTATATGGAGGTATGTTGGCTACCTGGTCGGGGGTTAAGGGAACGGTTTGGTAAGGGTCTTGCCCTTGTTCAGCGTTTAGAGGTCCTGCTTGGGACCTGGGTCAAATTTAGTAGGATCTCCGTCAATGCCAATAGGTATTGGATGGCGGGGATCCAAACTCTTTGACCCCCTCATAAGTTAACTACTATTAATACTTTAACCCGGCTATTTAGGACTGTATCCCTGCTGACTCAGACTACATAGCCGAGGGTAACGTCACCGCCAAAAGCGGGGCCTACCACAATTTGCATTAATAACTTAATTCATTATCTTCCAATAATCCAACCCTTTAGGATTGTATCCTTGCTGACTCAAACTACTGGGTTGAGGGTAACGTCGCCTTCAAAAGAGGGGCCTACTACAATAACTAAGATAATCTCTTAAACAAGTGCAAAAGTGCGAAAATAATCAAAGGTTATACTAATATACGAGTCGGATCCAAGTGATTCATCTTGTCTATCTGTTTTTATTTTATTTTTATTTTTCAGCATTTAGTTAGTTTTTATTTTCTTAGTTTAAAAACATTTTTCTAACTTTTTGATTTGATTAGACGTTGAGGATAAACCGGTATTAAAAGCTCTTGTGTCCTTGGACGACCTCGGTATCTTACCAACACTATACTACGTCCACGATGGGTGCACTTGCCCATATGTGTATTTAGTGTTAGTAAATATCGTGTTTTATAAATTTAAAACTTGGCTAAAGGTGTAAAAAGGGCTTAATTATATATTAAAAATATATTACACTACACACGCATCAAGTTTTTGGCGCCGTTGCCGGGGACACAAGGATTTTAAGAAAGTTAGGAATCAACGGCCTAATCATATTTTTATTTTTCTTTTTAATTTTTTAGGATTTTCTTAGTTTTTCAGCTTCTGCAGAGCTCAGCACGGGCCGTGCCTGGTCGGACACGGGCCGTGCCCAGCATCGTTACTGGCAATTTTTAGTTTTCCAAGTTACAGAAGGCTGACCACGGGGCCGTGTCGGTGCAACACGGGGCCGTGTCCAACTTCCAGTAACTGAGATCAGGAAAACATTCACTGTAACTCCGACCACGGGCCGTGTTCGCTGAACACGGGGCCGTGGTGAACCTTCTGACCAGCATTCTTTTCTATTTTTATTGCAGGACTTGGAACCCGACGCCAATCTTACATAGTGTATGAGCTCCAGTTCTAATAAGGACATAAAAGAACCTCTAGAGGAACCCGAACGCTTTCTCAGAAAAAGATTAAAAGCTAAAAACCAAGAGAAGGTTTCGGGTGATCCACCTCCAATGGCGGACCAACGTACCCACATGAATTATCTACGACCCACCGTAGGTAACCTAGGTGCCGCTATCAATGCTCCGAATGTTGAAGCTAATAACTTCGAACTTCGGCCACATTTGATACAAATGCTCCAAAACTCCGCAACCTTCCATGGGCTTGCGGACGAGGATCCTCATCTGCATATTACTAATTTCTTAGAAATATGTGATACCTTTCGGATCAACGGAGCATCAAATGACGCCATCCGCCTCCGAATGTTTCCTTTCTCACTAAAAGACCGAGCGAAAGCTTGGCTCAACGCCCTCCGAGCGGGATCGGTAAACACCTGGGATGAACTAGCCCAAAAATTTCTATATAAGTATTTCCCTCCCACTAAAACTGCTAAATTAATGACTGAAATTAATACATATTCACAAGAGGACGGGGAATCCTTATATGAAACTTAGGAAAGGTTCAAGGTGTTATTACGCAAGTGTCCACATCACGGCCTTGCGATATGGCAACAAGTATCCACTTTCTATAATGGATTGTTGCCACACACAAGGCAGACACTTGATTCTAGCTCCGGGGGACTTTTAGGTAATCGACGCCCGCATGAAATATATAACCAAATTGAGGAAATTGCTCAAATCAATTTTCAATGGCACACCCCCCGAGGCAATAAATCTATTGCCCCGGGTGCCCATAAGGTCGATGAAAGCACTTCTTTACAAGCCCAAATCGAGGCCCTTTCTTCAAAAATAAAAAAATTGGAAATGACAAAATCAGTCTCGGTTATGGCTTGTGAAGGGTGTGGTGGGTCACATGAAAATTGGAGTTGTATGAAAGAAACGGACGATCAACAAGAAATGGTAAACTACATTGATAATATACCTAGGCCGTCGGGTCCCCCAATGGGAACTTACAACCAAGGATGGCAAAACCACCCAAACCTTGGTTGGAGAGAACCCGGCAATAGTAGTAACCAACAAACCCAACGAACAAACTTTCAACAACCAAAAAATGAGTCACAAAATTTCACTCAACAACAAAGTGGACGAGAAAGGCTTGAAGATACTGTATCTCGCCTCATCTCCGACACTGAAAAGAAAAACTCAGAAAGATTTCTACAATTAGAATCAAATTTTAGAAATCAACAAGCTAGTATTCAAAACATAGAAAAACAATTAAATCAAATAGCTCAAAATTTTCCCGAGAGACCGCAAGGCGCATTACCTAGCAATACCGAAACAAACCCGAAAGCGCAAGTTCACCTCATCACGCTACGAAACCGCACCGTAGGGCCTGCAGAAGCGCCGCCACCAACAGAAGAAACGATATCCACACCTCTGCAGGAAAAGAACTCCTCTCTGCCACCAGAGCCTACCAAAGCTCCTCGAGTTCCGTACCCCGGTAGGTTAATTCGTCAAAAGACCAATGAGAAATTCGCTAAGTTCGAAAGTCTGTTAAAGAAATTGCATGTCAATATTCCTTTTATTGAGGTCCTAACCCAAATGCCCAAATACTCTAAGTTCATGAGGGACTTCCTCACTCATAAAAAGAAAATTGAAAATCTGCAATTAGTCAATTTAGGCGAAGAATGCTCTGCCCTCGTACTCAATAAACTTCCCCAAAAGAAAATCGATCCCGGAAGCTTCACGATTCCCTGCTCAACTGGACACGGGGCCGTGTTCACCAGACGCGCCCCCGTGTCCTGGCTTCTGTCTCATTTCTTTAATTTCTGTTACTGGCACCTGAACACGGGGCCGTGTCCGGTCCCCACAGGGCCGTGTCCAGACTGCCAGTAACATAAATCCTTACTTTTTAACACCACATTACACATCCAATCAACCTAAAAATTTATTTTTGAGACATTGAGGACAATGTGTAATTTAAGTGTGGGGGGAAGCTAACACTTTGAAATTTTGCAACTCCTAATAACAAGCCTTACACAAAACTCTATTGGAACCGCTAAACACCCCAAATTTTTTACAAAAATTTTTCAATTTTTTTTTTTTACTTGTCTAAAGTTTAAGTTAGGAATCACAAGATTAATAAGGTTATATTTTTATAAAATTTACAACCGAGAGCGTCGTGATAACAAGAACCAACATAAGAAAATTATGAAACGGCATAACAAGTCTAGTTAAAATTTGATTATATATACTTGATCACATTAAAAATCCTATTCCCACAAAAGTGAGTTTTGAGCCTTTATTGAGCATGCAAATTTACATCTTTAGACTAAATGCTCATTTTTCGTTTCTTGTGTGAATAGCCGCTTGGTTCTTACAACTCTAGAACTTGCCACGATGATTCATTCCCGGTCCTTACCAACTTAAACCCAAGTAAGTAAATGATGGAGGCATTAGGACTAACCATTTTTCTTTCTACACCATTAGTTTTCATTTTTTTTACCACCTACCCAAAAATCCCCCTAGTTAACCCCTTTGAGCCTAAACCTTTCGTTTCTTTACCCTAAACCCTTTTTATCCACCAAAACCCCCCCCCCCTTTTTATTTTTCACCCTTTATTTTAGTATCAAGCTCGGTTTTTTCGCAAGCTTGTTCTTTTATGTGACTAAAATATATATATATATATATATATATATATATGATGAAGTTAAAAACAAACAAGCTATGCAAACAAAAGCTCGTTTGGAGAAATACTTCAAAATAAAAAGTCACTAAAAACAAAGTGTATTACGAAAACCGACGCTTTTTACGCTTTTCGCCCTTTTACTAACCACTAACCCAACCACCCACCTTTAGCCCAAGCCTAACCCTTCACCTAAAAAGTCATCTTGATATTTACAAAGGTATAAAGTTAAAAAGGAGGAGGATTGATTGCTTGGCAAGCCTATGGAAGGCGTAATTTCCATGCCGCTCTCGAGTGATTCACTAAAAAAAATACACCTTCGGCCGAGTGTTGAGTGATTTCTCCCGTGTGGTATGTGAACTTGTATATAAATAAAATTTTAAAAAAAGGCATGTTATGCCCAAATAAGTAATTTAGCCTATGAAACGTTCTAAATAAATCATAACGAATAGGATTGTAAATAAAGAAAAATAAAACCCAAAAAGATCTTGGATTCCCGACACTCTATGACAAGCCAAAAACCTTCTCTTCAACCCATTCCATTTGGGGGGTAAAATAAAAGGGTAAAATAGTCATTTCACCCCCAAGTCAACAGACCAGTCAACAAAATTGAAGCCGAGGGGTAAAATTGCGATATAACCTCAAACGGTGGGGGGTAAAATTGCAATTATTTCCCTACGGGGGGGTAAGGGTGCCAATGGCCCCTAACCTCAGGGGGTAAAATTGCAGTTTACTCTATTTTATATAGAAATATGGTACTCAAATTAAAGATAAAAAGACGCTCGATTTTACGGTGAAATTTTTATGAAAAAATAATGTCGTATAAAAAAGTTATGAATGTTTAAAAAATAGGGGTGGAATATACATGTGCCTTGCATGTGGAGAGATAAAGTCCATAAATACGATTTTTCCATATATACCCTTCCACTCCTCTTTTCTCCTACACTTGCATCTTAACCATTGATTTGAAAAAATTGATGGTTAAAATTCATTCTCATTCTACTTAGACAAAATAAACTTTTTATTTAATATTACCCATATATATATATATATATATAGAGAGAGAGAGAGAGAGAGAGAGAGAATCATAAGAAAACTATATCTAAATGAGAAAAACTAGAAAACTAACTAGAAAAGCCTAAAAAAGCAAAAAAGCATACCAATTTTTTTTTACAAATTTTTATAAAAAATCGCTATTTTTTATATATAAAAAAATTTTCAATTTTTTTTGTTGTACTGCACATGTGCATTATATCCTTATTACTGCACATGTGCAATACAACAAAGATAGGTTCGAATTTCGAGTTGTCACAGTATCACTCTCTCTGTCTATTACACCCTTACAGGAGACACCCGAAGACTTCGTCGAAGTACCTGCAACTGACCGGACACGTATCCACGCCGAAGTTCGCCAAGGTTTAGAGGTTTCACCGGAGCCGCTCATCAGGGTTCACGACGGAGACGCCTGACACTCGTTTCGGTATACAATTTTCTCTCTCTCTTGTCCTCATAACTTCATTGTTAGACATTTATACATTCAACAAAATTAAGCCATGAATCTAACTAGAAAGAAGATGTTAACAGTTTACATTTTGTTTACGTTTCGTTTTGTAATGAAGAAGATGACCGGTAACTTGCATATAAATGAAATAAAAACCCAAACTCAAACACCAAACTGGGCGTAGCCTAGTGGTGTCACCGTCGTTTGATTCGGTCACAGACTTGGGTTCGACCCCGGGCCTGCACCGGCTGCTGTTGTTGCTGTTACCTGCTGATATAGTTTGGCCGGTTGGGCCGCCCCTTTGGGGCCACTTTTTATTAAATGTTATTATTATTCATTAATATTAGTATTATTATTATTTAAAATCACTATTTGTCTAAACCAAAATTGTAGAACGTCATCCTTGTTATATCTTAAGCAAAAACCATAAATAATACTAGCCTAGTAACACACAAACTCAAACTCAATCTAAAACCCAAATCAATACATATTAACGAGTACGTCATATTTTAACTATTTAGGGTAATCATTTGCAATCTCTTGGATGTAATCTCAACTCTTTACTCGTGCGTATTTACAAGAAAACGCAACGCAATCAAGGTGAGTATACTCGATTCCCATTTTCTTTTTAAACACATTTGGGTGCAACATGTATTCCATATTCAAATTACACAACACTTGAGTCTTGTTCTTATCACACTCTATCCACATTTAAACATGAAACGATTTGATGCTTGTAACCCCACATTCTATGCAACTTGAACGATATTTGAATGCAACTTGAACGATATTTGAATGCAACTTCAAGACTCTTTGAGTGCAACTTCATTTGAATGCAACTTCAACACTCTTTGAGTGCAACTTCATTTGGATGCAACTTGAACGATATTTGAAAGCAACTTGAACGATGTTGAAAAGTGGTAGCTAGTGTCATCGTCTTCATGTTGGATATTGAGCAACTTCAAAACTTATTTTATTCTGCTATGCTAAGTATCAAACTTGTATACTTGATGTGTGTAAAATGCAACATATAAATTACATCAATTAAGGCATAAAACTAACCCTTTTTAAGTACTAATGTTGGAAAAAGAGTGTTTTTTGTCTTCCTTTTGTATTTTCAGGATGAAATGAGCTCAAATTCACAAAAGAAGCAAAAAGACAGCTAATTCTAACATAAATACAAGAAAAGGAATAAAAGTAGACTGCCCGAACCCTCAACGGCATCTTCCCAAGCAAAGAAGAGAAAACAGAAGCCTGAACACGCCCCGTGCTCAGCCAGCACGGGGCCGTGCCTAAGAAGCAGCAGAAAAGACAAACCTATAGAAGCTTCTATTGCCCACCACGGAGCCGTGTCCAGTGAGCACGGTGGGCGTGGCGAAAGTACAGCAGGCGCATTAATTGTAATTGCGAATTACAATTAATGAAGAGAGAGAGTGTCAGACGGGCACGGGGGCGTGTCCAGCGGACACGGGGCCGAGCCAAGCCGGTATTAAAAACATTTTTCTAACTTTTTGATTTGATTAGACGTTGAGGATAAACCGGTATTAAAAGCTCTTGTGTCCTTGGACGACCTCGGTATCTTACCAACACTATACTACGTCCACGATGGGTGCACTTGCCCATATGTGTGTTTAGTGTTAGTAAATATCGTGTTTTATAAATTTAAAACTTGGCTAAAGGTGTAAAAAGGGCTTAATTATATATTAAAAATATATTACACTACACACGCATCAAGTTTTTGGCGCCGTTGCCGGGGACACAAGGATTTTAAGAAAGTTAGGAATCAACGGCCTAATCATATTTTTATTTTTCTTTTTAATTTTTTAGGATTTTCTTAGTTTTTCAGCTTCTGCAGAGCTCAGCACGGGTCGTGCCTGGTCGGACACGGGCCGTGCCCAGCATCGTTACTGGCAATTTTTAGTTTTCCAAGTTACAGAAGGCTGACCACGGGGCCGTGTCGGTGCAACACGGGGCCGTGTCCAACTTCCAGTAACTGGGATCTGGAAAACATTCACTGTAACTCCGACCACGGGCCGTGTTCGCTGAACACGGGGCCGTGGTGAACCTTCTGACCAGCATTCTTTTCTGTTTTTATTGCAGGACTTGGAACCCGACGCCAATCTTACATAGTGTATGAGCTCCAGTTCTAATAAGGACATAAAAGAACCTCTAGAGGAACCCGAACGCTTTCTCAGAAAAAGATTAAAAGCTAAAAACCAAGAGAAGGTTTCGGGTGATCCACCTCCAATGGCGGACCAACGTACCCTCATGGATTATCTACGACCCACCGTAGGTAACCTAGGTGCCGCTATTAATGCTCCGAATGTTGAAGCTAATAACTTCGAACTTCAGCCGCATTTGATACAAATGCTCCAAAACTCCGCAACCTTCCATGGGCTTGCGGACGAGGATCCCCATCTGCATATTACTAATTTCTTAGAAATATGTGATACCTTTCGGATCAACGGAGCATCAAATGACGCCATCCGCCTCTGAATGTTTCCTTTCTCACTAAAAGACCGAGCGAAAGCTTGGCTCAACGCCCTCCCAGCTGGATCGGTAAACACCTGGGATGAACTAGCCCAAAAATTTCTATATAAGTATTTCCCTCCCACTAAAACTGCTAAATTAATGACTGAAATTAATACATATTCACAAGAGGACGGGGAATCCTTATATGAAACTTAGGAAAGGTTCAAGGAGTTATTACGCAAGTGTCCACATCACGGCCTTGCGATATGGCAACAAGTATCCACTTTCTATAATGGATTGTTGCCACACACAAGGCAGACACTTGATTCTAGCTCCGGGGGACTTTTAGGTAATCAACGCCCTCATGAAATATATAACCAAATTGAGGAAATTGCTCAAATCAATTTTCAATGGCACACCCCCCGAGGCAATAAA
Organism: Helianthus annuus; assembly: GCF_002127325.2. NCBI lineage: Eukaryota > Viridiplantae > Streptophyta > Magnoliopsida > Asterales > Asteraceae > Helianthus > Helianthus annuus. The sequence continues at coordinate 131,903,303 of NC_035445.2, forward strand.
TCTATTGCCCCGGGCGCCCATAAGGTCGATGAAAGCACTTCTTTACAAGCCCAAATCGAGGCCCTTTCTTCAAAAATAAAAAAATTGGAAATGACAAAAACAGTCTCGGTTATGGCTTGTGAAGGGTGTGGTGGGTCACATGAAAATTGGAGTTGTATGAAAGAAACGGACGATCAACAAGAAATGGTAAACTACATTGATAATATACCTAGGCCGTCGGGTCCCCCAATGGGAACTTACAACCAAGGATGGCGAAACCACCCAAACCTTGGTTGGAGAGAACCCGGCAATAGTAGTAACCAACAAACCCAACGAACAAACTTTCAACAACCAAAAAATGAGTCACAAAATTTCACTCAACAACAAAGTGGACGAGAAAGGCTTGAAGATACTGTATCTCGCCTCATCTCCGACACTGAAAAGAAAAACTCGGAAAGATTTCTACAATTAGAATCAAATTTTAGAAATCAACAAGCTAGTATTCAAAACATAGAAAAACAATTAAATCAAATAGCTCAAAATTTTGCCGAGAGACCGCAAGGCGCATTACCTAGCAATACCGAAACAAACCCGAAAGCGCAAGTTCACCTCATCACGCTACGAAACCGCACCGTAGGGCCTGCAGAAGCGCCGCCACCAACAGAAGAAACGATATCCACACCTCTGCAGGAAAAGAACTCCTCTCTGCCACCAGAGCCTACCAAAGCTCCTCGAGTTCCGTACCCCGGTAGGTTAATTCTTCAAAAGACCAATGAGAAATTCGCTAAGTTCGAAAGTCTATTAAAGAAATTGCATGTCAATATTCCTTTTATTGAGGTTCTAACCCAAATGCCCAAATACTCTAAGTTCATGAGGGACTTCCTCACTCATAAAAAGAAAATTGAAAATCTGCAATTAGTCAATTTAGGCGAAGAATGCTCTGCCCTCGTACTCAATAAACTTCCCCAACACTATACTACGTCCACGATGGGTGCACTTGCCCATATGTGTGTTTAGTGTTAGTAAATATCGTGTTTTATAAATTTAAAACTTGGCTAAAGGTGTAAAAGGGGCTTAATTATATATTAAAAATATATTACACTACACACGCATCAATACTCGCCAACTTTTTGTTGATTTTATTTTAATACATGTTGCAGGTTGATAGACAAGATGATGAAGAAGCAAGTTAGGGTGGACTAGAAACTCACCTAGAAAATAAACTATGTTTGAAATTTGATTTATGTTTTGATCATGTTTGAACAATGTATGACATTTTAGCATTTATGAAATTGAATTTAGATTATATTTTCACAATAGTGTTATGATGCTTTTAAGTGATTTGTTCGTCTCATCCCGATGTTTCCGCCATCGGTTGGGGTGTGACACTGAGACCGACCTCGTTCAAGGCATGCCTGTTTGTGCGATTTACAAAAATAAGGATGCATTCCACGATAAATGATGCAGCTAATGAAACCGAAGCTATTCTTTCTGTTGTTCAGTACTTCCGAGATGATTCAATATGAAGCAAGTGTCTATCTATTCAATTGAGAGGAATCATTGCATTATATCCCCGTTGAAAACAAGTGGTTGTAATGATGAAACACTTGATTTGGAAAACATTTTTTAGAAATTTATATTTCAATACGCATCGTATAGGCCTATACGATGCGTATTAATCGATGAATTTACTGAAATATCCTGTTTTTCTGATAAATTCAGGGGTATTTTTGAGAAAATTCAAAGTTTAGTACGACTCGTATAGGCCTATACAATGCGTATTAATCTGATATACGATACAACATAGGCCTATACGATCGTATATGGCATTATTTCAAATTTAGTTTTATCGTGTTTCCCTCGATTAGACGTGTATACGTCTCGTTTTTTGCCGAACTTTCACATATTTTGTCGTTTTGTGACGTATACCTTCAACATAAGTCGTTTTGGTGACGTTCGGTTGCGTGCGAATATCTTATTCCATGATTACGTACAGTTTTTTTTAAATCCACTTGGACTCCATAGTGTTGTGTTATATGTATACGTGTGTGTAAATATTGTTAGTCGCGTACTTTAACGTATTTTTGTGTATTTTGACGTATTCTAACATATTGTTGCGTATTTAATAGTATTTTTGATGTATTTGAGCGTATTCTAACGTATTTTAGCTTATTTTAACCTATTTTAGGGTATTTTTACGTATTTTAGCGTATTTTAGTGTATTTTAACGTCATTTTACGTAATTTAGCGTATTTTAGTGTATTTTAGCGTATTTTTGGCGTATTTTAACGTATTTTAGCGTATTTTAGCATATTGTAACGTAATTTAACTTAATTTAGGGTAATTTAGCGTATTTTAGCGTATTTTAACATATTTTAGCGTATTTTAACGTATTTTAGTTGGTTTCGAATATACCCAAAGTAGTTGATCACACTCTTATATACATTCAAAATTGTTATGTTAAAGGATAATGCAAACAAGTTCTCCACAATTTGTTATTCACAGTTGTCAAATTCATTGCGTGCATTCATATTGTTTTAGACAACAACAGATAATGAACGGATTGTTGGACTTCTTGTTCCAAATGTATGCCTCAATTCATCTTTTTTACTTTTTTCTTCGATTTCAACAAATCTTTTGAATAATCAGTACGCAACAAACAGACCACCTTGTTAATTTTAATAAAGCAATGAAGATTGAATCTGCAAACCGCAACAGTTGTCAAATTAGTTGCGTGCTTTCATATTGTTTAGACAACAACAGATAATAAACGGATTGTTGGACTTCTTGTTCCAAATGCAACTATGAATATTGAATGTGCAATGAATATTCTTAGAGAAGCATTGGGATTCAAGGGTTTAGTTGGAGCATGAAGAAACGAAACCCTAACAACTGATTCAGATTTAGACAATGCACGCCTTAATTCATCTTTTTTACTCCTTTTCCATCAATTTCGAGAACATTCTCCGTAACATGAAGACGTGTCGGGTTCTTCTACTAGTGGTATTTTAATGAAGTATTGAAGATTGAATGTGCAAACCGCAACCCTTTTTTACTACGGAAACGGTGGCTATGCGAAATATAAACCGCAATCGTTTGTGACTATGGGAAACACAAGTTTTCTTTTTGAGCTTGATGGATGCCCATTATCTCAACGCTTCTCCTTACATTATTGATCTGGAATTGGAGAACCGTTGTTAATTTAGTGCTTCTCAATCAGATATTATTTATTGAAACATAACTGAAACAGTAAAAAAAACTAAAACAATCAGATATTATCTATTTGTGTGTGTCACATCCATCCCTATTTGTACAACCTGTTCTTTTTTAGAAGAAGCAGGAGGAGTTTCAGCCATGGGTTGAGATATTTCTACCAACTGCTGTGAGGAAGTAGCAACAGTGGTTTCTTGTGATATTTGTGTTGTCACTGGCAGTTGCTCTGGTATCTCATCCTCCAGAGTTGCCTTTTTGGTAGGTTTGGGGGGCTTTTGAGTTTTCTTTTGTTTTGGCTTTTTGGTAATTTTAGGTGTGAGTTTCAAAGCAATTGTTTTGCTACTTTGATCACCTTGAGTAGTGGGCTTAGCAGCAGATACCTGAGGAGCAGTGGTAGCTGCTAAAGTCTGCTCAGGCACCTCTGCTTATGTTTTGCAAGGTGTTGACATTCTTGTAAAAGTTTCAGCAGTTAGGCTATTTATTTGAAAAGATTCACCTTGTTTTATTGCAGAAACATCATCCTTACCAAATTTCTTTTCAAAATAGTAGCTTAGAAATCTTGGAAAAAGTAAGAAAGGCTTGTTATCAACATTTTTAACCAAATTATTAAAGATTTCCTGATAATAATTGAAATTTATATCTTGAAGAATAGCATATCCCAGATTTTGAATCTTTAATGGTATTTCATTAAAAGCAGTGGTTTTGTTTGAAACACACATTAGCAGGGTATTAAATAAAAATCTTATTGCAGGAGGGAAGTAACCTTTTTGTAAGGTGCCCTCTTCATCATTGAATCTGCACACCCTCTCTCAAGAAAATCAATTTTTAACTCGTTTTTAGGAAAAGAAGTTTTACCTGGCTAATCATCGAGTTGAAAGACTTCCGAGATGGATTGTGGTGTGATTTTGACAGCTTTACCCATTCGAGAAGAGTTAATGGCTATTACATTCTCGCCTTGTTTGTCAAGGGTAGTATTTTTCCAAAACTCTCTTTGGGTTTTCAAGCAAATTGGAGCATCTGCTGTTAACAAAGTTTTGTACTTCGATGCATGCATGATGTCAATGATGGAGTCGAAGGCATCGGTGGTGCCGTGTTTTGTAAGGAGACCCAGATAATTGTGCGGTGATTTGTATGGGATTTCGATGGGTGTATCCTTTTGTGTGGCCTTTTTAGGAGAAGATTTTGAAGTGAGTTTTGCAGATGACTTCGATTTTGTCATTTTTGGAGAAGACGATCGAAGAAGGTTGAGAAGAAATTTGAGGAAATGAGAGGTAAACTGTTTTGAGAAAGGAATTTTTAAGAATTCAATTCAACAGTAAAACCTTGTTTGGGGTTTTGAAGGGGGTTTTATAGAGAAAACGTGAATGCTGATGTGGCAGCGGTTACAAAAGGTCTGACCACTATGTACTGCCCACGTGCCAGCCCCTGGTGAAATGAAGGACAAGTACTTTATGAAGACCACTGATGAAAGAAGAAAAGTGGTTGCAACGGTAACAAATGGAAGAAGTGGGAGATTTTTACTATCAATGGATAGCATATCAGTGGGTAGAGACACTGATTCTAAATAACAGTGCTTACCAAGGTAATGAGAGAATAGGTGTTGACTTTCAGCAGTGGACAGACTTTGAAGTAGAACAGACTTTTGAACACATCAGTGGTTATGGCAGACTTTTAAGGATTTTGATGAAAAATTCATTTTTAGCTATTTTTAAGGATGGATTTTTGATTTTCTGAAAACATTTTAATGCTTTTATTCATAAAAAAACAGGATGTTGCCTGTTATTCCATGTTTAGCATGCCAATCCTAGAGATTAAGCTTTCAAAGGTAGATGTGTCTAATTCTTTGGTTAGCACATCTGCCAGTTGATCCTTAGTTGGAACATGATGCAGAGAAATCAAACCTTTTTTCATAGCAATCCCTCACAAAGTGATGTCGGATGTCAATGTGTTTGGTGGTTGAATGGGAAACTGGATTTTGATGATATTTTCTGCTGCCTGGCTGTCCAACATGAGTGGGTTCTTTAAGGCAGTGATACCAAAATCCAGCAACTGATTTTGAAGCCAAAGCAATTGGGCTGTACAGCTTGCAGCAGCTATATATTCTGCCTCAGCAATGGATGTGGAAACAACTGCTTGCTTTTTGCTTTGCCAAGACACTAAGCAATTGCCTAGGAATTGGCACCCTCCTGAAGTGGACTTCCTTGTCTTGTCACATCTAGCAAAGTCACTATCTGAGAAACCTGAAAGCTCAATTTTACCATCAGTTGGATACCAGATACCAAGTGTGGGAGCACCTTTGAGGCATCTGAATATCCTTTTTACAGCAATAAGGTTTGACTTTCTAGGGGCTGATTAGGATCTTGCACAAACACATGTGGCAAACATGATGTCTGGCCTAGATGCAGTTAGGTACAATAAAGACCCAATCATGCTTCTATATAAAGTTTGATCAACCAAATCATCCTTCTCATCAGACATGACAATTTTATTAGTTGCAATGGGTGTACTACATGGCTTACAGTCATCCATCTCAAATTTCTTTAAAAGTTCTTTGGCATATTTGCCTTGATGAATGAAAGTACCATTTTGTAGTTGCCTTACTTGGAGACCAAGAAAGCACTGGAGTTCACCTATTGCACTCATTTCAAACTCAGCTATCATGAGTTGCCTGAACTCTTCACACATTCTATTACATGTGCTTCCAAAGATGATGTCATCCACATAAATTTGGACAATCATCAAATCCTTTCCTCTCCATTTTAGAAACAATGTTTTGTCTATCTTACCTCTTGTGAAACCAATGGAAAGTAGAAAGGTGGAAAGAGTTTCATATAAGGCCCTTGGTGCTTGTTTCAGGCCATACAAAGCTTTATTCAGCTTGTAGACATGATTTGGATTAAATGGATCTTCAAAGCCTAGAGGTTGACAAACATAAACCTCCTCTTGAATGTTACCATAGAGGAATGCACATTTGATATCCATTTGGTACACCTTGATGTTGTGGTTGACAGCAAAGGCCAGAAATATTCTGATAACTTCAAGTCTTGCTACAGGGAAAATGTTTCATCATCGTCAATGCCCTCTTCTTGTCTGAACCCTTGAACCACAAGCCTGACTTTATTCTTGACAACAATACCCCTTTCATCAGTTTTATTTTTGAAGACCCATTTTGTGCCAATAGGACTTACACCCTTTGGCAATGGTACAAGCTCCCAAACTTGTTGTCTTCTAAACTGTTGGAGCTCCTCTTGCATAGCTTCTACCCAGCTGTTGTCTTTTAGTGCCTCCTGGTACTTGACTGGCTGATGGAGAGATAGAAAACTAGCAAAAAGACAATTTTTTTGGGATTGACTTCTTGTGAGCACCCCTTCATTGATGTCGCCAATAATTTGATCTGGTGGATGAGATTTCAAGAAGATGAGCTCTCCTTGGTATGGAACAATGACATTAAGTGGGGAAGGCTGCAGATGTGCATCATCTGAGCTAACCACTGATGGTGACTTTGATGATCCAGCAGTGGCTTCAAAAGGTGGTGGAATAGGAGGTAATGGTGCGGACACATGCTGACTTTGATCCACTGTTTGAGGACTTTTGTCAACAGTGTTTGATGATGTGGAAGCAGGGGTTGATCGGCTACTTTGATCAACAATTGTTGAGGTAGCAGTGGTTGAGCTTTGACAGCTGTTTTGAACATCTGCTACTCTTCCCATTGTGACAGAATTTTGTTGAGGAATGATGCTCTCATATCCATAGTCTGGTGATGAATTCTCTAATTGACCTGCACTGTTAGTCTTGACAGCAGTATTTCAAAAGTGAATTTATCAAGATCACACAAATCTGCAGGATTTACTGGGATTTTCATTGATGAAAGTTCATTGAACTTTATATTCAAAGTCTCTTCCACTGTTTGGTCCTGGTGTTAAACACTTTGTAGGCCTTAGCAGTGGTCGAGTATCCCAGATGATAACCACAATCAATTTTGGCAGCAAACTTTGAGATAGAATCTTTTAAGTTTAAAATGAAGCATGGGCAACCAAAAACTTTAAAATATGAAATTAATGGCTTTATTTTATACAGCAATTTATAGGCAGTCTTTTGATGCCTGGGGTTGATTAAAACTCTGTTTTGGACATAGCAAGCAGTGTTTACTGCCTCTGCCCAAAAAGTTAATGGCAAACCTGGCTAGGATCTTTTACACATTTAGATGACCCTCTCTTTCCTTTTTTCGGCCCCGTGTGAATCAGCAAGCATGGTTCTGGCAGCCTCAATCAAGGTTATGTTCTTTCTTTCTACAACCCCATTTTGTTCTGGTGTTCTTGGAATGCTGTATTGCCTCACATTTCCTTTTGACACACAGAAATCATCGAACTCCTTGTTCCTGAACTCTGTGCCATTGTCATTTCTGAAGATTTTTACTGGAAGGTCAAACTGCTTTTCAACGTGTTTCACAAAGTCTTGCAGTATGCCTGCAGTCTCATCTTTTGAGTGTAAAAGTAAGTCCATGTACACCTAGAAAAGTCATCAACAATAACCAAACAATATGTCTTTTTCTTAAGACTCATGACTTTAACTGGGCCAAACAAATCCATATGAAGCATTTGCAAACATTTGATTGTTTTGGACTCATCAATAGATTTGTAGGAGCTTTTATGTTGTTTTCCTTTTAGGCAGGAAACACGATGCTCAGGACAGGTGAACAGTTTTTGAGGTAGACCTCTTACTAACCCCCGTTTTGAAATGGCAGTGATTGTCTTGAGATTTGTGTGCCCCAATCTCCTATGCCATAATTCTGTCTCTTTGTTTGATGCAGCTGAGAACGGATAGGCATCAGTTCTGGGGCACTCTTTTGACATATCAACTACATAAACATTGCCACTTCTTTGAGCAACAAGTTTGTTTTTTTCCATTTTTAATTATTGCTTCAATCTTTTCAACCATTTCTAGTCCAACAATCCTACAACAGTCCTTTGTGAAGAATGAGCCATACCCCTTATCACTCATTTGTGATACACTGAGGAGGTTAAATTTTAGATTGTCTATAAGATTGACATTTTCAAATTTTACATTACCAGATTTTACTGTACCAGATCCCAGAACTTTCCCTTTACTATTATTGCCAAAGGATATATCACCCCCTCCATGAATTTTGAAATCTTGAAGAAGGGCTTACATCCTATCATGTGCCTGGAGCCTCCACTACATACCAAAGACTATCTAAGTATGCAGAAGCTTTCTTAGCAGCAGCCATCATGGCACAATCACATTGATGATCACCTTCTTCATCAGCTCTAACTTCTTTCTCACCTGCTTTCTTCTCTTCCTCTTCTTCTTTGTTTTCTTTGGACCGGGGATCAGATAGTGGTTCAATCAGGGTTTTTGAATTTTCTCCCAGCAGTAGTTCACCAGCAACTGCAGTAACCACTGCTTTAGTCACTTCATCCATTGTTTCAGCACTTAGCTGTTCACCTTCAGTTTCTACCCCTTCTGATATTGACTCTCATGCCATCAAACAAAATTCATCATTAAAAGTATCATTAGAAGCATAGAGTGCAAAATTTTCATCACCAAGCTCATCAGGCATGCTGCTCTAGTCAACAAAGCCTTGGGTGAAAAAGCGTTGCTGATCTGGTTGTACAACTGTTGGAGCAGCTTGTTGAGGTGCAACAGGTTGCACTTGTGCCTGAGGGACAGGGGCTTGAACATACTGAATTTGTGGAATAGTGGTTTGAACATAATGCACAGGCACAGGGGTTGCAGCATAATGAGCAGTGTTAACATGTGCTGCAGGGGTATATTGGGTATAGTGCACAGTGCTTTGATGTTGTGGTATAGGGTTTGAGCTAGGATGAGTTATTATTGGACCAGTGGCTTGACTCATGCATTTCCTAGCAAAATGACCTAGCCTATTGCACTTATAGCACTTAATTTTTGACTTATCCAACCCCACCTTTAAGTTCCCGTGTAACCCTGGGAATTTTCTCCCTGTTCTTTTATAGAATTTGCTTGTTCTTACACTAAGCAAAGCCAATTGATGCAAAATGTCCATCTCTTCTAAGTCAGTGGGATCAAAGTGTTGCAAATCATTGAGTTCAAAACACAAGTTATCTGACATATGGTTTTCACAATTTGCAGTGAAAGCATAATTTGCAAAGTGAGAATCAGAGTTGTTAAAATTTCCTCCAGCAGTTATATCAATAAAATGATCATAACTCTGATTCTTACTATTGCTACCAGATTCTTCCTGACCAAAAAGAGTTGTGCTGCCAAATGAATAATCATCAGCAACTTTTCCAGACTCTTGCAACTTCTTTTTCTGGTTTAACTCCCTTTCATAGGTCAGGAGTCTACCATGAAGTTGGGTCAGGGTCAGATCTTCGAACTCAGCTGAATTTCTAGTCACAAAAGCAAATGTATCCCACTTTTCAGGTAATGATCTAAGAAACCTGCTATTTTGTGTTGAATTAGGAAATGTAACTTTAACAAGTCTTAGCTCACTAGTGAGACAGCTGAATCGCTCGAACTGTTGGGTCAATGATTCACCCCTTGATGTGACAAAAGGTTTCATACTGTTGATTCAGAATTTCCCTACTATTTTCAATAACTTCTTCCGTTCCCCCAAACTGTTCCTTCAGTGCATCCCATAGCTCTTTGGCACTATTACAATGTAACAGCCCAGCATAGATTTCATTGGGTAATGCAGATGCAATGACGCTAAATGCTTTGGCATCGAGTTCGAACTTATGGAAATTATTTTCAGTATAATTTTCTGGTTTTTTAGGTTCGAACTTCTTTGTATCCTCAGCACTTGGCACCACGGGAACGTGTGGTCCAAAAACAACATATCTCCAACATCCAGTATTCTGTTGAGCAAGGATGTGACCCATCCTTCTCTCCCAGATGTTGTATTCATTACGTTTAAGCATGGGTGGTTTAAAAAGTGAGCCAATGTTATTCTTATCATCTTGTGATTGTGACGTCATCCTGGTTGTTTTACAGGCGCTCATGCTGATTAAACCTTACTCTGTCTTTCAACAAAACGAACAAACTATCAGTATCAACGATTATGAGCTGAACTATTTATGTCAAAATGATTGTTAAAACAAATTTGACTGTCCAAGCTCTGATACCAATTGTTAGGATCTGAGTTTGGTTTTGATTGTGTTTTATGTTTGAAATTAAGATGAACAATGAATGAGTAGTGCAACGAAATATAAATGGAAACTAACTTTTCACAATCAAACATGAGAATTGCTTTCAACACACATTTTCAAAAATGAACCGAATGATTGAATTTATTTCATCAACGATTACAATTGCATGTATGCAATAAACTCCCCCTCAGCCAGAGCTCACAGTGATTTGTTCGTACAGGGAGAATGATGGTGAAGAGCTAATAGAACAGTACAGAGCACTGTTCTATTTATAGGCATGGACAAACCACTAAGGCATCTTTGCTGACATCACCATGAAAGTGACATCTAACCTCCTAACAAACTCTAACAACTGACCTATACAAGTACTGCTATGCTAACAACTGTTATACATTACATTTCATAAAGACAACCTAAACTACTGCTGCATCCTTCCACTGATGTGATCACAGCAGAGCTTGACTCATAGCAGTAGATTGAACAGCAGGGCTTTAGTCTTCATCAGTCTTTGACTTGATCAGCAGTTGTAGGTCAGCAATTTGTGATGATCAGTAGATTGGAGGTCATTAGATGTTGTAATCACTTTCAAGGGGAGAGACTTGAATACATAACATCTGCTTATTCTGGATCCACTACCCTGATCCAGTTTTGGCTTTAATTATCTGTTCCTCTGATAGGGTTCAATCCCAACAAGTTGATCCATCTCAATATATATGGTGGTGCTTATGTTTGTCTGCCATTTACAGAAGTTATATGTAGATTTTGTGAATCTATTCTATATAATAAAAGAAACCTGTTTTGGGACACTTGTCATTCTCTCATTTAATTGATTAAAATTATTAATAATACTAAAAATAATAATATTTAATCTAAATTAATTACATATATTAGAAGTGATTTCTGCCAAAATCAAAACAAACCATAAAACCGAAACTCATGATGATAACTTGGAATTCAAATTTTGCAGCTTTCTCTTGCCAGTTGCTTGGTCGATCAAAAAACATATAAACCCCTTAAGTTTCAAATTTTTGCTATATGGTCCTTAAGCTTTGATTTTCAAACCCCGTGTTCCCAAAGTTAATTAAATGATTTTTTTTCAAAAGACATAAAGGCCTTAGGCCTCTAGACTTAAATTAACATGCTTTGTCGAATACGAGGTTCTACGAGTTTCAGAAATTCCCGGGCGTTATAAGGACAATGGAAAATAAATCGAAAGGATAGAACATAGACCAAGTATCACGGTTGTTACAAGTTATGTTTAATTTTTTTAATACATTGATACCGGTACCATTATTCATTTTTATGGTTTTTGGTTTAGCTACAAATCTGTTTTGATTGTATTGGTAACTTCACCAAAATATATTTACGTACTTTTGCCGCACGACGACAAACTTTTTACCAAAACTTGTTGTTAGCCCAGGTACCGTTAAAGGCCCCACAAAGGAAAATCTCCTCTAACCCAAAATTTAGCACTAATAATCACAACAAGGTAATTTTGTAACTCTCAACTTTATGTTTAGGTGTTTGTACAACTTTTATGTAGTTATAGTCAGATGCTATTATAAAGAGTAATACAAATTCTTATTATTAATAATATTTAATCAATTCTAAAATCTAATCTAATACAAATTTTTATTATCAATAATATTTAATCAAATCTAATAAGAATTCATACGAATTCCAAAGTTGATATTAAGTTTCAAATAATTAAAAAAAAATCCACCTAACATCACAAATGTTTATGTTAAATTCGATTAATTAATTTGTTCAACAATCACTATTATCTTTATCATTCAGTACGGTTAACCAATTTATCATAATACAACCTCCCACCTATTCAATCATATGATTTTTTTAATCTTATATTAACTAACTAAATAAAGATTAATATTCAATCTTATCCTACTTTAAATATAAAAAAATTCCGTTAGTTCAGATTAATATTCAATCTTATCCTACTTTAAATATAAAAAATCCGTTAGTTTTTTTAAATATATATTTATTTATTATTTGGTATATAAAATCATATTTATTCAACCCATGTAATACACGGGGGTTTTTAAAAATATATTTTTTTTATTATTGGGTAAACAATGTTACATTTATTCAACCCGTGTAATACAATGATTTTAAAGAAATAATTTTTTATTATTTGGTATATAATATTACATTATTCAAACCATACAATACATATGGTTCTTATAGATATAACTTATTTTATTATTTAATATATAAAATTAAATTTTCTTCAACCTGTGCAATAAAGGAGGCTTTTAAAAAGATAATCTTTTATTATTTAATATATAAAATTTATTTATTCAACCCGTGTAACACACATGGTTATAACCTAGTTACAATATAGATTAAACTTGCTCTTATATAATATAGTATATAGTTTTTTTACTTAGCTTATTTATAAAGAACTAATTATTAGAAATTATCTCTTACTGTATCAAAAACTAACAATGTATATTAATGTGTAAGTAATTTGGTACCGATACTCGGTACCAAATGCTCATCTTTAGGATAGATTAAGTATTTTCTGTTGATATTCACTGTTATACTATATAGGGGAAAGATAAATCGAAAACCCATGTGAGTTGAGAAAACCCAAATAAACCCTATGTAACATTTTTATTTTTTTCTAAAAAAATAGGAAATATAAATGTACGCGGACCTATTTATGAAAAAAAATGAAAAAAACGCTTACTATTTTTTTTTAAAAAAAATGTTGAAAATTTATATGTTACATTTTTTTTGGACATACATATTATGTAACCTGAAATTTTGTAACATTTTTAAAAAAAAAAACTACTTGGTGTTTTTTTGTGTTTCTTTTTTTAAAATGTTCAAATATATGTATATTACATTTCCTATTTTTTTAGAAATGTATCTTGAGTTTACATGTTTTTTTTACTTGGGTTTTCAGGGTTTAGTCAACTCAAGTGGGTTTTCGATTTATCATTCCCCATACTATATATATTTAATTATTTATATAATATTGAGGTTAACATTTAACAGTAACATTACATATTTTTTTGGGTTTTAAACTAATAATGTTTTGTTTAGAATAAAAACAATAAAATATTTGTCATTATACCAGTCCGTCCTACAGGTATAGAACTAGTTTATGGTGATTCGAGCAGTCTATTGTTTTTTTTTTTAATAAGAAATTACAAGATTTTGGTGATTATCATTGGTACGTAGTACCCAAAATTTCAGTTGGTGCAAAAGAGAAACAATGAGGTTGAGATAGACGAAGAAAGAGCTTAAGAACAGAATCCAGCCTTCAGGAAGGCAGCTAGGTTACGATTTATTCGCCATTAACTTTCGTTTTTTGATGCGGAATTGCAACCACTTTTGTCTCATTCACTTCTCCATGTGTAAGTCTCATCTTCCAAAACAATCTGCAGCTCAATTTCTACTGTTTCTCTTTTGCTCAAAAGTTGTAGTTTCATATGACTTGATTTCCTCATGTGTGTTGGTGCCTTTTTTAATCGTAAGGATTAACAGAACAGCAGCTAGATTGGGTTAATTATGTCGAATTTATTGTATCATTCATGGTGCACATAACCTGTTTGTTAAAATGCCCAAGTCAGTTTTGTGCATTGCTCCTTTCTTGCATGCTTTAATTTAGTACTAGTGGTCAAAGTTTACTGTATATTGTTTAATTGATTGATCTGTTCGCGTAATTTGAGTTGTAGAAGCACTAATGCAGCTAAGATTAGAAGACCACAACGCTAAATTATCAGATAAACAGCTCTAAACTAAAGTTATCAAAACCTGTATATGACCTGTAATCTATGATAGAAATTAGGTATTTTGTACAGATTTTAAATTGGTAATTTATTACGTTTTTGCATTTGGAACACTTATTTTTCATTGAACACAGGGCCACTGGTTCTAGGTAGAACTTTTGAATCATTCCAACAGCCCGCTATGTATGACTCATTTAAAAAATGGGTTAAACGGGTTGTGTTCAGGTTGACCCGCATTTAAGTTTGTGCGAGTTAGGGTAGATATTTTTGACACGAATAATAATATGGGTTGGGTTCGGATCAAACATTTCAACCCTTCAACCCAACACAATGGACACCCCCTTATGATGGTCAAATGATTTATTTGTATTAATTATATAAGGTGACCAGAGTTGAGAGGAATACAAACTTACATAAGTGTGGGGATCATCCGCATGGAATAATCATTCCCTGCGATGTAAACAAATATACCGTCATGGTTTTGAACATAAAAATAAATAAAAAAGCTAAAAAAATGCTCATTTCATCTGGGTATCATTATATAGACCTGGCAAAACCGGGTATCATACTGCAAGTACTTCAACAGTATTTCAGGGAACTTATTGTCCTCATCGACCACAGCAATTCGTCACTAACCTTAAAATGAAATCAGGTCTCTGTTCTAACATGAATTCAATCAAGCACACATAACCAATAATCTATGATTTCAACACAAGAGAAGGTAAAATTACAAAGCAAAAGCAGTGACAAATTGCGGTGGTCGATTATTGGTTATGCGTGCTTTCTAAAAGAAAATCTACAAACTTTTATACAAAAACAATTACCATTGCCTTAATCAATAACATGTACTAAAAGCTTGGCAAAGTTGGTGATAAATTGGTTTATATATAATATTCACATCAGTTATATGTTATTTGGAACTCCTGTGTTTCACATCTGATATTGCAATTGACATGTTTACTAGCTAACTCCAAAGATTGTGTAATTGCAAGTTGAAGTAAACAGCACATTTTGTCTACATTATCCATGTCTAACTTCAAAGATTGTGTATTTCCAGGTTGACAATGGTCAGTTTGGTCAGAATATGTTTGAGTGACACACGCATATATTCCTCAACCATACGAACCTTAACAGCTGCTGTTACAATATTTAGACATTATCATTTCAACAAGAGCCAAACTCCCAAAATTCCAGACCCATTTGCTTCATTTCAGAGTACTGGCCGAAACATTGTGGCGGTTTTCTGGGACTTGGACAACAAACCTCCAAGATCAGTATCTCCATTTGATGCTGCTATTAGACTGAAAAAGGCTGCTGAATCATTCGGGGCTGTTCGGTACAAGATAGCTTATGCTAATCAACATTCCTTTGATTATGTTCCTCCTGAGATTAAGGAACACAGGCGAGATACGAGAAAATTAAACCAGCTGGAAAATAAAGGTGTTGTAAAACCGGTAGAACCCTATATATGTCGTGTTTGTGGGAGGAAGTTCTATTCAAATGAAAAGCTTATTAACCATTTTAAGCAAATCCACGAGCGTGAGCACCAGAAGCGAGTGAGCCAAATTGAATCAGCTAAAGGTAGTCAAAGGGTAAAATTAGTGGGAAAATACTCTATGAAAATGGAAAAGTATAATAATGCTGCGAGAGATATTTTAACTCCAAAAGTCGGGTATGGACTGGGAGATGAGTTAAAACGGGCAGGGTATTGTGTTAATGTCGTTTTGAATAAACCGCAAGCTGCAGATGTTGCATTGAGAAACCACATGGTGGATATGATGGATAGACGGCAGATGGAGTGTTTGATACTTGTGTCGGATGATTCTGATTTTGTGGAGGTTATAAAGGAGGCGAGATTGAGATGCTTGAAAACAGTGGTTGTGGGTGGCAGCAACGATGGGGCTCTTAAGAGGGTTTCGGATGCTGCCTTTTCATGGGAAGAGATTATTATGGGAAAGGCTAAAAAGGAAGCGGTATCCGTTGTGGGGCGGTGGAAAGATAGAGATATTTTGAAAAGGTTGGAGTGGACGTATAACTATGAAAGGGAGAGGAAGCTATACGGTTTATGTTCTGAGGATGATGATCAAAATGATGATTTGAATGCCGCCAGTAACTTAGTTTCTGATGAAGTTAAAACGGATCAAAGTCGTGCGTGGTGGAAACTTGAGTCAGATTCGGACTCTGCTGCGTCTTCCTAATTGGTGGAAACTTTTCTTTTTGTGAAGTTATTAGCTTTATAATCGGTGATCAATATGTGATCGATATAACCACGAGAAGCTAAATAGATACTGAATGTTCTCAACAATGATTTCATAGACTTAAAATCATAGCCTAGAGGGACTTTATTAGTACCACTAAAGACGTATTATATTATACTTAAAAAGAAATCTACTTGTGAAAAATTCCATGCTGACATGTCATATGTTGGGACTACATAGACTTCTTTTTATTGTTTCCTTCAGTGTTATGTTTAAGCAGAGAAGCCTGAAAAAGCAAAGCCTTTTTGTCAACTAAACATGACCTGTTCATACCCGTTCTTGTTGCCTTGTTCGATGAGTGACGAAAGAGATGAAAAATGATCAAGAACGAAGTGATAGAACACAATTGGTGATTATGAAAGGAGAAGCAAAAAAGAGCCCATTTTTTTTATAGAGAAACCGGTTTTTATGTCTCCGAATCTTAAAAATCTTACATTAGATCCTGCTTTTTGAATCCAAGTTGTATTTTGTGAGACATATCTCGTATTTTGTAGTATTGTACAATACATACGTCCGTTTATTTTATATACATGCACATAATCGATTTTATCATATAATAAATAAACATCTTTGTATCATGTAAACAAACACTTATTAGTATCATATATAATTCGACCTTATTTTGGATAGATATAAGGTGTATTCCATAAAGGCAAAATCATGTTGTTACATACAAAACAGGAGATCTCATCCCAAAAGACTACTTAGGTCGGTGAGAGAGCCCATTTAGTATATAAGCCCCACATCTGGTCATCAGTTGCCCGTACAATCGATGTGAGACAAGTCTCATACCTTGCAATGATATTAGTCCATAACAGTGGGTTGGGCAGCAGGTCAAAGTGCATACTTTTTTGTACAGGTCGGTCAGGTTGACAGTTAAAACAGTTAGTTTTCTTTATATTGTTACAGATAATTAACGTGTACAATCAACAATACAAGAGTGCAGCTGCGTTTTGGCCGCATGTTCATAGCCGGATAATCACAAGCATGTTAATATCTCAGTTTGGGACTTCTTAGCACAAAAAAAGCCGCAAATTCAACTCCTTTACTTGTTGCATTACCTATTTTGACCCTAACATTCCACAAATATTGCCTGAACCGATTCGAACCAGCTTTCCGAGAATACCCTCTCGAGGTAAGAAACGAGTGGGTCTGGTGGTTTTGGTAACGGGTCAAAACAGTATTTTTTTGTAATGGGTCGGGTTCGCCCGAAACATTCTAATGTTCGTTTTCTGAAACATAGTTTTCTCAGGAAGCTATGGAAAAGGATGCAAAAGACAAAGCTTCTGAACCCGAAATCAACTTAAAGTCTTACTTATCCGACGCGTATTTGCACCCGATTTTTCATTCGTTTGAAGACGTTGAGTTGGTAGAGGTCAGGGTTGACAAGAGCCCAGATCACAGCCCAAGTCAACCGTCAACCCCGGATCATATCCCGGGCCAACCGGCAACCCTGGATCACATTCCGGGTCAACCGGAAAACGAGCCCGCTTCCATTTCCCCTTCTCCTTCACATGACTTGCATGAACAAGAACACAAAGAATCTGTAACGGTTCAGCATTATGAATATGGACCCCCGGCTAATGTTTATCACTACTGATACGAATACCATGAGAACGTGTTTCACAATAACATGGACGGCTACGAAGGGACACAACACTATGTGCAGGAGTCACCACCACGTGGATATTATCATTATTGATGGTCCTGAGATTAGAAGTCAGTGTTTTGGGTTCGTACATATGATATGAACCATTTGTCTTGGGTGTCTTTGTCCTATCTTTGTGTTGGTGTTGGGCTGTTAAACATGAAATCATGACAATGGGAAAAAATATTGTAAATAAAGATTAAAAATTATAATATAAAGAATTTTATACAAACTAAATAAACACCATTTAGATGAGTCAAAAAATAATATTCCATGAGATTTGTTGATGATTTGAATCTTGTGAATTCATTTTAGTAGTTTACTAGTTTGGAGTGCATGCTCGCGAAGACTATTATGATATCTAGTATCGATGAACCTTGCGCGGGGCGGGGTGGGGGGTGGGGGGGATTGTGTCCTCTCAATAGAGTCTAATGGGCAGTGCCCTTGGCGGGGTCCAACGGGTAGAATTACCAGTTGAAAGCCTTTTGAAGTTGTTACAGATCATCAGTTTTAGTAACTAATCATAAGTGAGCTGTTTAATCAACATCAACTAAGAATAACCAAGTTATTCATGTTTAAATGCCCAACACCGCCACAAAGGTTAGGACAAAGATCAACCAAGCAAGTCGGGTCATATGTAGGAACCCATGCGTCAATGTCATATGCCAACAATTAGTATTCACATGTGCATCAATAGCGATAATAACCACGATGTACGTCTTGCACATCGTGTTGTCTCCTCATAGCGGTCCATGTTATAGTGATATGTTCTCATGTTGTTCATATCATATAGTAATGAATATTATATGCGAAAATGTTTATTATTAGATTAAAATGTTTCAATGGTATTTTTGAAATCTTAATCAAATAATTCAATCAGAAACATAAACAATGTTTGTTTTTTTTTCATTTTTTAGAGTGTATTTTTTATTCAAGATAGGTAATGCAACAAGCGAAGGAGCGAAGCTCCATGCCCTGTTCTATTCCGTTCTATAAACAAGTCGTTAAAAGGTTGTCTATTTTGATTCCAGAAGCAATTTGTAAACCACACTTGGCTTTGGTTGATCGCTTATGATCACACAATGATTATATCACCAACTGTTTGGTAAATCTATGTATATAGCTACTTGTGGCTACTCTTCTTGTATGACTTTGATGTAGATAAACATGGTACGTTAATTTATAATATTTAAATTTGTTTAAATGGTGTGTTTAAACTTTTGAATTTTTATCTATGATTATTCTATTTTAATATGAGCAACTTAGACTTGATTGACTTGAATTTTGAATTTGTGTATGTATATGTTCGCTCAATGTGGTGTTTGCATGTATTTCTAGATTTGTATGGTCTATATGCAAAAGTGTTACGTGCTAATTCTTTTCATCACCACAATGCCATGTTGTCTACATGTTCTCTACATTTTTTTTTTTGTTTATTAGTAACTTCTAAGTAATGGGTAGTTATTTGAGTAGTTGGTTTAGTTGTTTTGGTAATAGCTATAAATATCACTTGTATGTTTTATTTAAATTATGAATGAAATGAATTAAGTCTTGAGTTTCTCTCTAAATATTCTTCTAGTTTCCATCTATTTTCTTAGGAGTTTAACCCACTTTAACGGGTTATCTATCAAACCAAGTAGTACATATCAATTGGTATCAGAGTCGCCGTGATCCCCCTGGACCAATGGCTGCTCAAACTCTATCCGAAATCGAGTTCTATCAATGGATGAACGAATCCCTTGTGAAACTCGAGTCTCAGTTGCAAACTCTCTTCAACGAGTTTCAATCCTTCCGAAATGCGTGGGAAGCCCAATCTCCTACACTTCCACCACCCGTTTCCGCCACTGCACCACGTGTCCTGTCACCGGCTTCCGCCACATCACCGGCGCCATCTGCTCCAATAAGAAGTTTCATGTCGTCTTCATCAAGCTTTGTTGCAGAAAGGGGAAAATGAGCCAACGGATTATGGATCTAAAAATCCGAAGGCATTAGAAAGTTATGAAACAGTATTGTTGGTGAAGCCAAAATGGGGTTTGCTACAAAGGCTGCTGACAATGTCTTCCTTTCAAACGGGTCACTGTGTATCACTATCAATGAATGTGGGATCCTAACCGACTTGCACCCATGCTCAAAAAAATCAGGGGTGACGACCAGTAAAAAAATTGGCGGGGCCAGTAATGTTTATGAGATCTCATATGGAGTGCATGATGTTGGTTTGTCCGTAGTTAAAGCACTATGTAAGACATTAAAAGTTACTGAGTGGTGTCCACCTTGGTGCCACGCTACAACTTTTTTTAAAGCCATTGGAAGAACCGAGTGGCGTCCGCCATAGTTCTCGCCAAGTTTCACTCCGGTTTATCCTTGAGGACAAGGATGTTTCGAGAGGACGGGATTGTTACGTGCTAATTCTTTTTATCACCACAATGCCATGTTGCCTACATATTCTCTACATTTTCTTTGTTTATTAGTAACTTCTAAGTAATGGGTAGTTATTTGAGTAGTGGGTTTAGTTGTTTTGGTAATAGCTATAAATATCACTTGTATGCTTTTATTTAAATTATGAATTAAATGAATTAAGTCTTGAGTTTCTCTCTAAATATTCTTCTAGTTTCCATCTATTTTCTTAGGAGTTTGACCCACTTTAACGGGTTATCTATCAAACCAAGTGGTACATATCAAAAAGCGCGGTCGTCACACTAGAGATGGTACCAATAATGCAAAATTACCAGATAATAGCAAAACTGACTTGGTATGAAATAGTTCCTTTTTATGCTTTGCAAATTGTTGTATATACATTATAACATATACGTCTTAGGTTGATTGTATATATATATAGGGGATGGTTCAAATGAAAACCACTTTTATTGTGAAAACTCGAAAACTAACTAAAAAAGCCTAAAAAACCTAAAAAACATACAAAAATTTTTTTTTTTTTTTACAATTTTTTTTAGAAAAATCGCTACTTTTTATATATGAAAAAAAAATTTCAAAAAAAAAAAAAAAATTTTTTTTGGTTGTACTGCACATGTGCACTAATACGGAAAGCCAAAACCACTTAACCCACCCCCCATCGACACCCCCCAAAAACCTAAACCCCCCCCCCCCTCAAAACCTAAATTCACCCTCCCACCAAAAGCCTAACCCCCCCCCCCAAAACCTAAACCCCCCACCCCCCACCCTCCCGAAAACCTAAAACTAAACCCTAAACATAAACCCGAAAAAAATCTAACCCCCCCCACCCCACCCCCCAAAAACCTAAACCCCCCTCCCCCCCACACCCGAAAAACCTAATCCTAATCCTAAACCTCCAAAAAAACTAACCCTAAAAGCTAAACTAGAATCAAAAAACTAATTTTAAGCATGTAATGCACATTGTAGTACATGTTATATTGCACATGTGCACTACTATAATAATAGTATTGAAAACAAGACGACACCATAAATCTTTTTTTATGTCATAAAAAATATGCTCGAATATACTTGAATGAAAGATAAGAAAATTTGTGATTTTATGGTGCCATTTTTGTTTTAAAATGATAACGTATGGAGAAATGAGAAATGTTTGAAAAGTTATATATTTTTTGTTCCAATTTTACCCCTCCTTCATTAAAAGTCTTCCCTCCCTCCTTTTTAGTGGGTTTTAGTTAGTTTTCTAGTTTTCACAATAACTAGTGGTTTTCATTTGAACCTTCCCCTATATAAATAATATCATATCATATATGTCTGTGGTTGATTATATTGTTAGTCCTTCTGTATAAACAATTAAAAAAAGAATATTATTGTCTGCGACATCCCTCAAAGCTTTTAGACATTAGTTAATATCATTAGATAGAGTAAAAACATATAAAAATCATTCCAATGTTATTATTACTATATATTAATATTAATTAATTAATTATTATTACTATATATTAATTAATTATTATTATTAATTATTAATTATTACTTAATATATTAATAAACAAATTAAGATAAATAGTGATTTTAATATTATAATAATAGTTATTTTCTTTACTTTTTAACTAGTTAGAACCCCGTGTATTACACGGGTTGCATAAATGTAATTTTATATAATAAATAACTAAAAAGATATATATCTTTAAAAAAACTCATATATTGCACATGTTGAATAAAACATAGTGTCATATGTTAAGATAAATAGTCATCAAGATTTATCTTTAAAAAATGAACATTCATGTACTATTTACTTATTATAACATTTTACTTTGTTTTTTATTTTGCATAGTGTATTACACGGGTTGCATAAATGTAATTTTATATAATAAATAATTAAAAAGATATATCTTTAAAAATGAACATTCATGTACTATTTACTTATTATAACATTTTACTTTGTTTTTTATTTTGCATAGTGTATTACACGGGTTGCATAAATGTAATTTTATATAATAAATAATTAAAAAGATATATCTTTAAAAAACATGTATATTGCACGTGTAAAATAAAATATAGTGTCATATGTTAAGATAAATAGTCGTCAAGATTTATTTTTTAAAAATGAACATTGATTTACTATTTATTTATTATAACATTTTACTTTGTTTTTTTATTTTGCATAAATGTAATTCTATATAATAAATAATAAAAAATATATATACTTAAAAAACTCGTATATTGCACATGCTGAATAAAATATAATGGCATATGTTAACACATACAGTCGTCAAGATTTATCTTCTAAAAATAAATTTTGATGTACTATTTACTTATTATAACATTTTGCTTTGTTTTTTTATGTTTAAAAAACACTTACAATTTGATAGAAGCATATGTCGGACCAAGAATAATTATTTAATTCTACTAAAAAAACAATAATACAATTATTAAGTATATATCAAACGGGAACTTTTAATTCCTAATTTACCATAATTTCAATCGTTTAAAAAATTATTAGAATATATAACTTTTTGTTTAAAATTTTTATTATTTATTTTATTTAATATGATCATAATAAAAACAAAAGTTTATCGTTATCTAAATATTTATTCTTATCAAATATTTTGTTTAAAATTATTATTATTTAACATGGGAGATAAATAAGAAAATAAGGTCAGAAAGCATTAGAGAGTGACACGTGTCCAAAAAAGATTTTCGTTAATTAGTATAGGAAGATTTTAATCTTTTTTTTTATTATCAGGTGTTGGGATAAGCTTGGTGTCAACCGGTATCGAACCAGTACTAGTATCGAAAATACCGGTACGGTCCTGTTCGATATCAGTACATGAAGGTAAAAACCGGCTCTAACAACAAGTACATTTATTACACCTAGGAGAATCCTTCCACAAATGCGTTCGAGAAGGTTTTCTTTATTCATCGTCACTCGTAAAATTTGTGGCGGACATTCCCACATGTGTTGATTGTTAGGGCATAGGTTTTTATAATTACAGATACAATATTCTGAGGTGTTGTCTAGATCAGTTATCCTTAGCGGGTGGTGCAGGGACTCAGAGGATCAAGGATCCTTATTGTTAATTATGATTTCTAACAATTGTTCTCGATGTTTGTTAATATGCATGTGCAGGTTATCAACGAAGTGGACTGAGTCTTAGTTGGAATCTCGAAATAATTCGTTCCAGATGCTGCACGTGCCATTTCCACAAACGCTCATTGTCACACTCGATATTTCCAACACAATCTCGGTGGGCCCGGGTGGGGAGTATCATGACATAAGATTGGTATCGTCATAGTCAAACAATCACAAGTAACACATCGGAAGTCTTGGAGTATAAAATATTATTACAAACCAAAATGTCCAAATGTTCAAATAATATACACACGACTCGTAATAATAAAGATCCACAGGCGGATCGTAAAATGTACAAAAGGGAGATCAACGGACTAATAGGCTTTATGCAAAGGAGTTGCAATTCCTCTTCTAGCATTTACCGAGCAACCTCCAGCCTATTTACGTACTTGCACCTGTAACTTAGTCTTTTGAAAATACGTCTGTTTACACTGGTAAATACAATCAACTAACAAATTTTGAAAACAATTTCAAAATTGTTTTAAGTGCACAAGGCACATGATTTTATAAATAACTTGGGACAATTCAAAATCATCTTGTACACAGTTTTACATGCATGTCAATACATACGGGGCCCAGTACTAAACACCGAGACATGATTAACCGACACACCACTTAAACCCACGAAGGGGTATCCCCATATAGTGGGTAAGAAAATGTTTTTATATTAGCATTAAGCCTCTGTCGGGTGTATGCATACACCCCGAGCTTGGTGGTGGCAATTTAACTTAAATGAGCTGATTAAATGTGGCAGTGTTCGAGCAAGGTGGCAGCAATGCAGCATTACTTGGGCTGCAAACAAAAATTTTGCCAGCAAGGTCCTTACGAAGTGTAGGAGTTCAATGCTTATGGTCTGTAAGCTAACAACAGCGTCCCTTGTTTTGAATTCTTTACGGGCCGTAGAGGACAGGACCTTGTGGTCCGTATCCGACTCTCTTCAACTATAATTCAAAGGCTTACGGACCGCAAAGACAAAGGTCTTGCGGTCCATAAAGGGTCACTCATAGGCATAGATTTGGCATGTTGACACCTTTAGTGTGACAACTCGTATTTCAGAACCCACCTTTGTGTTTAATGTAACGTATGTGGACCCTATATGATTATGTGAACTATGATGATTAATGAGATATGTGTTATTATGTTATGTGAATATGTGTTGTGCATGTATGTATGTAATAGGACCACATAAAATGAACCAATCGCACAACAACAAACCCGATCGCACAAGTTCATTCGGTTTACATCTATTGTACTCGAAACCCAAAAGGGCAGCCCATGTATGGGTTCGGCCCACTCCTTTTATGCGTATACTATCACCTAAGATAGGGTTTTGTTTCTCATTAGTTGCAAACCTCCCAACACACACAAACCCTACACTCTCTTTCCCCTCTCTCGAAGCCGTCGGCAATTCCCATAGCCGAAGCCACCTCGTGAAGCTTTCTTAATCGGATCACCTTTGTGTTACCTTCTAATCGGTTAGTTCTATTGTTGATTTCATGATTGAATGATGTTATGGTTCATATGTATTACATGGTGGTTTAGGGATGGTATGTGTTTGATTGTGATGAAAATTGATGTGGTATGATGTTCATGAAAAATCGATTCACATGTGTAGTATATTTAGATCATTGTAGAATTGATAACTGTATGATGTTAAAGAACCGAATGAATGAGTATTGGCTGTAATATGACCGGTTGTGATAGACTTGTTAGAATGCATGCTAGAAATCAATAACATGAGCCGTGCTAGTGGATGTAAACGAGTATGATTGTCGATTATGCGTTGTATATCATTAGGATTCATAGGGATTTGATGTTAAAGCCCCTGTTTGGTCGATGATTGCATGTTTGGAAGTTGTTAATGCTGAATTAATTGAAAGGATGAGAAATAGGAAACTGTTAGAATGATTGTAACCGATTACCATGATTTACGGCAATCACATAACCAATCGCACAAGATCGGATTCTATAGAATCTGACCTGATTGCACAAGACTGAACGCACAAGTGCAGTCGCACAAGTTAAGTACAAGCACATAAAGCACAGTGTACAATCAGTTTATGCATGATCGCACAAGACCTTGTGGATCGCACAAAACAGCGCCGATCGCACAAGGCTTGGGCCACACACAACTACTTAAAACTTTTATGATGTTGGGCCTCCAAGCCCAAACCCAATCGCACACGGATTGGTCAGTCGCACAAGACCATCCGGATCGTACAAGTTACCCGGATCGCACAAGATCCTTACTTGTTATTATTTGGGCCGAGTAAGCTATTGGACTGTTTATATTGTTGGGCCGAGTTTATGCTGGATCGCACAACACGTTGTGGGTCGCACAAGTCTGTGCTGCACGCACAACATGTTGGGTCGGGTACTATTTGGACTTCTTTGGATGAATCGCACAAGTTGGATTTATTACATGACTGATAACGTGTTACCATGATCAATACGTGTGCATAATCTGTTAATTCTGTGAAAACTTATGTGCATTACTTGAAACCAAAACCTGACTTGTATGGTAACCATGTTAGGACGTGGTTGACCACTTATAACTCAAGTAACCTTTCTGTGTATCTGCCGAGCAAACCAAGGTGAGTTCACACTCTTACCAAGGCATGGGATTCCCGGGGTTGGGAACGGGATTGAATGATTATAGATACAGCTAGACTAGTAACACATTGGAAGCCCCACTAATCTTCGCACATGCCTGGAATGGCCGCGATACGAATACTAATCTTCGCACATGTCACGGCCCCCGACCCGGTTTGACCCGTTTCGGGAGCCGCGGGACAGAAAATCCCATGGTATTTATTTTTATAGCGGAAGTCTTAACAGGATCGTTTTTACTTTTGAAAAATGCCCGAGTATTATTTGTTTATATTTAGGATAAACCCCGTAAATATCATAATTTCATTATTTTACAAACATGTTTATTTATTCATTTGAGCCACCACTTCAAGCTTGTTAGTGCTCCGTAGCACGTGTACTTAACTTAGTAGGTCACCTGAAACATGTTGTAAAAAGGTTTTGTCAGCGGGGAAATACTGAGTGAATCATTCATTTTGATAAAAATGACACATAGTTATAAATTACAGCATAAGAGCGATTACTATGGCAGTATCTTAATTAATATCTGGTCTTGCCACCCGTGTGACGATGGTCATACCACTATTGGGTCCAGTCACCCAATTAGTGACGTTTTGTCACTGTTAGGTCTTATTAGCCTAACCCATGTTAGGGCTTATCGCCTAAGGGTGAGAAATTAGTAATGTGCACAATACCCCACTAACCAGCGGTTAAGATAACCACGACTTAATCCCTGTAATTATAACACTTTGAAAATAATTTGGAGTATTGTAAAACAGTTGGCTCACAAACTGTGAGAAAAGAGTTTATAAAAGAGGAATGACTCACTTTGCAGATTTAACGAGCAAGATATAAGCCTATTGATTTGCCTGTGATTAACCTAATTTAAATAATAATACACACACACAACCGGGTTAGTAACTAATTCAGCAGTTACGTCAATTCACGAGATCAAACCTTCACATCGATTAACAAGTGCGATACTTAATAATTCAATCGGATTCACAACGAATAACAGAGCATAGTCCGGATTCGAACAGCACTCAAATATTCAAGTCGAAATCACGATGAATAATCAAAGTACAAGCTCAATTTGAGCAGCACTCGGACAATCGTTGGATAGTTATAATCGATCGGACGTTGAATCGTAATAGCGATCGAGTTATTACCCTGATTGCGGCAGCACTTCGTGATCGGTGTGTGTTGTGAACGATATTCGCTATAACTCGATGGTTACAGAGAATTTGGACGTCGTTTCAGTGTCAGAATTCAAGTCCCAAGGCCCTCTATTTATACCCAAAATTTGTATCTCCCGCGTATCGCCTGGGATGTCATTTTTAGGGTAGGGTAGGTACGTGTCCAACTAGCTCAGGTGAGTCGACAGTTTCAATAAATTCAATTTAGACAGCGAGTTTTGATGATAACTATCAATTAGGGTTTACCCCCCCTGAGTTTTAGGGGCCCTAATCCTGATTCCGATTGTTCTAAAAATTTTAGGGTTTATGCGGAAATACTTGGGTTCCTTAATTAGGGTTTCCTTAATAGATAATTAACACACTAAGTATTAATTTTAGTGAGAGTTGTTACATCCTCCCCACCTTAAGAAAAATCTCGTCCTCGAGATTTATTGGAATAGTTGAGGATACTTTTTCTTCTCTTCTGATTCCCGTTTGCAAGTGTATTAGGGTCCTATCTTTGAATCCCACTTTACTTGAACTAACACTAATCGTTTGGGTTTTGAGAAACTTGATCTTTCTATCTTCAATTTGTAGTGGTTTCTCTACAGATTCAGCTTTTTATTTACCTCTACATCTTGAAGAGGTACTACCAGGAATTCGTCTGATAAACATTTCTTGAGATTGGATACATGAAATACATCATGTACTCCAGCTAATTCTTCTGGTAGTTGTAAACGATAAGCTACTGGTCCTATCCGTTGGATCACTGGGAATGGCTCTACGTATCTTAGACTTAGCTTCTTTTCTTACCGAAATTATAAATTCCTTTCCAAGAAAATACTTTCAATAGCATTTTGTCTCCAACTCGAACTTCGACGGCTCTTGTTTATTATTTGTATAATTCTTTTAACCGTCTTCAGCCTTTTCTTCGTGATACTGAATATCACAGTCGTAGTCACTGAGGATTTCCTTTTCCTCATGTTTAATTTTTTTGTTGCTCCAATATATATCTTAAATTCTTATGACCCATATGGATAGTAAACTTACTTGGATAATGTTTCATAATCTTAAGGGTAACTTGTGGCTTCTAATTTTTAAGTTTACAAGTGGTATGGCTTTCTTCGTGCTTTTGCAATTGCCTTGATGCATACACAATTACCTTTTTGTGTTGCATTACCATACATCCAATTTCTAGCTTTGAAGCATCACCGTATACTTTTAAAATCTTCTGTTCCTTCTGGTAAGGCTAGGATTGGAATATTTGTTAATTTATGCTATAGGCTTCTTTTTGTTTAAGTTCTTATTTAGAATTAACTGTTTTAGCTTAGTGAAGGATATATCTATCTAAGAGAATCCTTAATAAACTGCCTATAGTATCTGGCTAAATTTACAAGATTCCTAATTTCCATTTAAGGATTGCGAAATCTTCCATTTTAGTGATTTGCTGCTATCTTAGCAGGATCTAAGTGAATACCTTCATGATTCATCATGTGACCTTACGTAGTTTATTTCCTGTAATCATAAATACTTCTCCGGCGGGTGCCTGGATTTTCTATAAAGTTCTTATTACAGAGAATTCGAGCAGGGTTGGTTACTACTCAATCTATTTCTAACACAACATCAAACTCGGCTAATTTCATAGGAATTAGATTGGCGGAAAATTCTATGACCTGAGAGTTCTATATTTTCCTTTTTGCCTATTTCGACTGTAAAAATTTGCCTAAGTTTGATTAATGATAGGTTAAGAGTTTGACAGAATGAAGTATTTATAAAACTTTGGTTTGCACCAGAGTCAAATAATACTTGCATAAATGTTTGTGAACTAAAACGTACCAAGTATGATGTCAGGAATTAGTTCAGCTTCCTGAGTAGTTAATTGAAAAGCTCTTGCGTTTTTCTTGGTAGTCCCTTCTGCAGGTTTCGTCTTTTCGTTTGCTGGATTGCCTAATTTCGGGCAGCTTGTTCTGAAGTGTCCGGGTTCTCCACAATTGTAGCAAGTTATTGCCTTCTTTTTCCTGCAGTCTTCTTCTTGATGTCCTGGAATTTTGCAGTAATTGCAGCATCCTCTGCATTTTCCAAAATGTTTTCCCTTGCAGGTATTGCAAAATGGGATAGTGGAAAATCGCCCGTTTTCTCTTTTCTTGAAATTGTTACTATTACCTATATGAAATTCTTGGGAAATTTTCTGGGCTAAATCCTTCCTCCTATTTTCTTCTCGAGTGCGTACCAATCCGTCAGTTAGAGTGTTAGCTAATTCTACCGCATCGTCAATCGTGCGGGGTCTCGCAGCTTTGACAATGTCACGAATCTCACTAATCAAACCCCAGATATAGCGAGAGATGAGTACCGGTTCCGGCGAAGCCAAAGTAGGTACAATTCTGGCATACTCAAAGAATTTTGAAGTATACCCTCGACAATCTACATCTACCATTCGGTGACTTAAAAACTTATTCGCCATCTGCTCTTTTTCATATTCGGGACAGAATTTTCTTTCTATTATTTGCTTAAATTCTTCCCAACTCATGGTATAGGCTACTTCACTTCCTTTAGCTTGTAACACTGTATTCCACCATTCTAACGCTTTTTCCTTGAAAAGGTGTGAAGTGTACATAACCTTATCTTCCTCAACACATTTACTTATTCTGATCACTGCCTCGGTTTTCTCTAACCAACGCAGTGCCGCAGTTGCCCCTTCATTGCCTGCGAACTCTACAGGTTTACAGGCAAGGAACTCCTTGTAAGTGCAACCAGGCGTTGCAGCTTTCTTTTTCTTAGAGAGCGGAGCTTGTCCTAGTTCCTTATCATGATTAACATGATCATTGCCTCCATTTACGCTATTACTGAAGTTATCTTCAGAAATACGTTTGCTAGGAATGATTTGCTGTGGTTCTATTGGATTTTTAACAGCAGCAATGATTGCTGGAATAGCGTTGGCTATCCCTTGAGCTATCATTGTTGGAATAGTGTTAGCTATCCCTTGAGCAACAATATTTTCTATATCCTGCCTAGTCCTATATTGATCCCCTGATTGTTGCTCGGATTGATTAACTTCATTAACTGGTTCATTATTTGCGTTTTCCATCTGATAATTAATTGTATATATATATATATATAATTGTATTAGTATCAAATAAATAACAAGTATACATAAAATTATTATATAGTTTTATATAGCCAAACTATTTATTTCTCGAAATAATAATATGCCTTATTATACACTATTATCTTACAAAATTTTATTCGTAAAAATTTTACAGACTGATTTTTACTATTATTACACAATCCTTGTTCCATAAATCTCCTATTCTTTGGTAAATGATATTCTAATAACGGTGTTTCCTCTTAGGAGATCTATTCCTCAATTTCTTAGATCTTATTCCCAATATTCATTAGTTCTTAGTCAAAGTGGCGGAGTCTAGCTATATTCTCGTTACTTATTGGTGGATTTTGGTTCTGGATCAAACTGAGGAAAAAGCTTATAGGGATTGTTTTGTAACTGTATTTCATTGGTCAACCATTCGTCTATTTTGAAAGGTCGCGAGTGGGTTGAAGGGTTTGGAATAGCTGGTTCTACATTTATTGGCAGTTGTATTTCATTATCAGGCTTAATGGTACTATAGTTGGTCAATATAAAATCTAATTCTTCCTGAGATGGTAATTTCTCAATTTGTCTAGAGTTTTCCCCAATTTCTATTTTCTTAGGCGTGGGTTTTTCGAGAGATATAGCGTTGCATTCTATAGTTTCTTCTCTGTCTGCTATATACCTATTGAAATCTCTGGAAACTGCTATTCTTACTGGATAGAGATTTAAGTTCTGAAGGGCATCAGACAAATTACTCATGCTGTTTAACATAACATAATTACTAAGTCAGAAGTTATAGCAAATTTGATAGAAAACTTTGAAATATCATTTCCTACTGTTTAACTACCAAGACAACTAAAATTTAAAATACCCTAGGTTTTATTTGTAAGTTTATTTATTTATTGAATAAGACTTCTAGACTTTTGGATAATAAAGGTACTAAAATTTAGGTCAAGAATTGCATTATTTGCTACATTGGCTAGCATATAAAGTTCTGCTCATACTATACCCAATTAGTCAGATAATAAAACATATATTCACAGAATGACAGTTGGAAATTTTAAGTATTTTCTAAAGACTTAACAGGCTTAAATCAGTGGCTTGATCAGTGGCTCTGATACCACCTTTTTCTGTCACGGCCCCCGACCCGGTTTGACCCGTTTCGGGAGCCGCGGGACAGAAAATCCCATGGTATTTATTTTTATAGCGGAAGTCTTAACAGGATCGTTTTTACTTTTGAAAAATGCCCGAGTATTATTTATTTATATTTAGGATAAACCCCGTAAATATCATAATTTCATTATTTTACAAACATGTTTATTTATTCATTTGAGCCACCACTTCAAGCTTGTTAGTGCTCCGTAGCACGTGTACTTAACTTAGTAGGTCACCTGAAACATGTTGTAAAAAGGTTTTGTCAGCGGGGAAATACTGAGTGAATCATTCATTTTGATAAAAATGACACATAGTTATAAATTACAGCATAAGAGCGATTACTATGGCAGTATCTTAATTAATATCTGGTCTTGCCACCCGTGTGACGATGGTCATACCACTATTGGGTCCAGTCACCCAATTAGTGACGTTTTGTCACTGTTAGGTCTTATTAGCCTAACCCATGTTAGGGCTTATCGCCTAACGGTGAGAAATTAGTAATGTGCACAATACCCCACTAACCAGCGGTTAAGATAACCACGACTTAATCCCTGTAATTATAACACTTTGAAAATAATTTGGAGTATTGTAAAACAGTTGGCTCACAAACTGTGAGAAAAGAGTTTATAAAAGAGGAATGACTCACTTTGCAGATTTAACGAGCAAGATATAAGCCTATTGATTTGCCTGTGATTAACCTAATTTAAATAATAATACACACACACAACCGGGTTAGTAACTAATTCAGCAGTTACGTCAATTCACGAGATCAAACCTTCACATCGATTAACAAGTGCGATACTTAATAATTCAATCGGATTCACAACGAATAACAGAGCATAGTCCGGATTCGAACAGCACTCAAATATTCAAGTCGAAATCACGATGAATAATCAAAGTACAAGCTCAATTTGAGCAGCACTCGGACAATCGTTGGATAGTTATAATCGATCGGATGTTGAATCGTAATGCGATCGAGTTATTACCCTGATTGCGGCAGCACTTCGTGATCGGTGTGTGTTGTGAACGATATTCGCTATAACTCGATGGTTACAGAGAATTTGGACGTCGTTTCAGTGTCAGAATTCAAGTCCCAAGGCCCTCTATTTATACCCAAAATTTGTATCTCCCGCGTGTCGCGGAAGAATTCGTGGCTCCTCCCGCGTATCGCCTGGGATGTCATTTTTAGGGTAGGGTAGGTACGTGTCCAACTAGCTCAGGTGAGTCGACAGTTTCAATAAATTCAATTTAGACAGCGAGTTTTGATGATAACTATCAATTAGGGTTTACCCCCCCTGAGTTTTAGGGGCCCTAATCCTGATTCCGATTGTTCTAAAAATTTTAGGGTTTATGCGGAAATACTTGGGTTCCTTAATTAGGGTTTCCTTAATAGATAATTAACACACTAAGTATTAATTTTAGTGAGAGTTGTTACAGCACACATGCCTGGAATGGTCGCGATACGAATACTAATTTTCGCAAACATGCCTGGAGGGCCGCGATACAAATATAACTAGTCTAGAATACCTGGGAAACTCCCACTAATCTTCGCACACATGCCTGGAGGGCCGCGATACAAATAAATACGATACACTGTTTACAAAACGAATATGTGAATTATTAAACGGATACTATAACTAAACAACCAACTGTGAACTCGCTCAACTTTGTTTTTGACTCATTGTTACATGCCTTGCAGGTCAATAGGTACTCATGGAGCTTGCACTGGGAGGCGCGGTCGTTGTGGACATGGATCGTGGATGTCATAATAAACATTTATGACACTTCAAACTTATAACTTATGTTGGGTTTTACATTATTGCTTCCGCTACACACTTGATTATGTTTTGGTTTTTGAACACCTTTCGTATTGATGAATGGTTTTTACTTATTACCTATAATGTTCAATATGATTGGTGGCTTGATCCTGGTCATGTCACGCCTCCAAGCGGTGATACTCTGCGTTTGGATTTTGGGGGTGTCACATTTAGTCCATCCACATTCATACTTTCATAATTTGTCAAAATTAATCCCTCCCGTCTCA
This sequence comes from Helianthus annuus, assembly GCF_002127325.2. Taxonomy (NCBI): domain Eukaryota; kingdom Viridiplantae; phylum Streptophyta; class Magnoliopsida; order Asterales; family Asteraceae; genus Helianthus; species Helianthus annuus. The sequence goes on from NC_035445.2 coordinate 131,936,903, forward strand.
CAATTGAGAGTATGGACACGTGTCAGTACATGACTTGACACAAATTTACGAGGTGTTACAATAGGGTTGTCCAAATAAATAAGGGAAGTGTCCAGATAACCAAAGCCTATAATTTATCTATGGAATTAACAATTATAAGTAGTGAATTTAATTGGTGTGATTATGTTGTTGTTGCCAATTCAAAGGAGAATTATTTTCTAGCAAGTCTTTTGCCAGGTTCAACATAAACGAGGCTAGGGATAACATAGATGGAGAAAGAGAGGGAACAGGAAAAGCCCTGGAATGATGTTCCAGGCCACCGGATGAACACCGGTAAAAGGATTAACGAGCCAGAAGGGGATGTAGCGAAGTTCTACGTTACGAATCTGCCTAATGGGTGTACACCTTGGGAAGTTTCGAACTTCCTAGGTGCCTTCGGGGAGGTGGTTAGAATGTATATCACTAGGAAAAAGTAACAAGGAAGGGAATCGGTTGGGGTTCATTACGTTCAGGAATGCTAAAATGGCAAAGGAGATCGAACAGAATATGAACGGTGTTAAGATGGGTCATAACAAACTAAGGGCCAACATAGCGAAGTTCACCATCGAAAATAATGGTCTTGGTGACTTCAAACTTCCTGGGAAGAATGTTAGGGAGAAGACTCAGATGGCTTATCACATGAAAGGAATGATATCCCTAAGACAAGTACGATGTTCTCTCTAGGAGGAGGTTTGAGTTTCAGTCAAATGGTTAGAAGGGGGCAGGGACTTCGTCCGGTGAACCTTTAGTGTCTGGTAAGGAGGAGAGGCCGAGAGAGCTAGAGATCCAAGAAGAAACAAGAGCGTTCCAGGACTTACATGGGAGAGCATTGATAGGAAGAGCGTTAGACCTTACGTCGCTAAGGAAACTAAAGGAAGCATGCTCGGAAGAAGGCGTGGGAGGGTTTGAGAGTATTTACATAAGGGGTTATCAATGTGCTTGAAATTTCGAAACAAAAAAAGAGGCGTTAGCGGTTTTGGTGAAACAGGAGGTTTGGAAGAAATGGTTCTCTAATTTGGATGTCTAGGAAGGGCAAGTCCTCCCCCTTGAGAGAGTGGCATGGATAAAAATTCATGGAGTTCAGATTCACCTGGCGGAAAATTGGGTGTTCGATTATGTTTCCGGTCAGTTCGGATCGATAGTTCACCCCGCGCAGTTGGACATTAACGACTTGAACCGATCGGTAGTTTGGGTTGGGATTTTGGTGGGAAATGTGACACCCGGCTATTTTAAGCCTGTACCGTACTAGTGTGACACGTGTTATGAATAAATAAAGGCAATACTTTATTAAATTTGGTGTTAATATATAGTATTTGAGGTGTTGGTAAATCCAAACATTGTTAATAATTATGTTAGCAATAATTAGATAAACGTTTATCGCGTAACGAACAAAATGCGAAACAAACGTCGGTGACCGCCCGATTAATATTAAAATCCTAAAAATATTCCGTTATGATTAAATGTTATTTTAATCATATACGTGAGGAAAAATTAATTAAAACACTTAAAAACACTGTTTTGCGAATTAAATCGCGTACTGCGCAATACCGCGCGTATCCTACAAAATATAAACGACGCAGCCAGTCGAGGCAAATAAAATATTGTTTAGCAATATTATGGCTATTAAATATTTATAGAACGATAAAAATAATTTTAAACGCATTAAAACTCGATTAAAACACGAGATAACATACCCGGTAGTCAGGTAAATACGTGGTTTGGCCTAATATATATTATATATATGTATGTATACATAATGTATGTGTGTATACACAGGTGGCGGCCCCAAGGATGCCCAATTTTTTGTTGAATCCTTCTAATTTACCAAGTGTATGCATGACTGAAAAAGTAATTATTACAAACTCAAGATTCATCCATAAACCTTGCATTTTAACAATAAAAACACACAAACTCTTCCGCTTCTCTCTCTTTCGGCCACACACTCCCACACCCACTTCCATTTTCATTTTTGAACTTCATCTTGAAGATTCAAGTTCATTTCAATCTCATTCCAAGTCCATTTGAGGATCCAAAGATGATTCTAAGGTGATTTCAAGGAGGAACAAGCTTGCCTTCATAAAAAATCCCATCAAAACCCCATTGTTATTCTTGGAAGGTATAAACCCACTTACCATTCTTTATTTTGTTTCTTGATGTTGATGGTGATGGCATGATTCTGAAACACTTGGGTTCTTCATAACTTTTGAAAACTAATCAACAAAATAAGATTATCAAAATAAAAAATGGAAATATATATGTGTATGCATGAGTTCGGCCCTGACTGTGTGTGTGTGGGTTAGTTTTGGTGTCTTGCTTAAAAGTTAAGTTTTGTTTGAAATGATTCTTGAAAGGTGAATGTAGGTATGATCAAAGTGGATTTTGTGAAATTTAGTATGATTTAGGATGAAATGAATAAAAAGTTGGTGTTTGGACATGTATGCATGTGTTGGGTATATGTATATGTATATATGCACATGTGGGTTTGTTTCCTAGTTCATAAATGTTACATGCACTGAAGTTGTGATGATGATTTGATTTAGGTTGATGTCTTGAATTATATGAAAGATAATAAATGAATATTTGATTAGTGTAAATAGCTAGATGATGATGAGATGATGATTATGCATTAAGTGCTCGTACATAGGTGTTAGTAATAATCAAATGGTGATATGAAGGTAAATTAATGATGAAATGAAATGATAGAAGAAAGATGAACTAAATCAGGTTATAAACATGTTAATATGATGTGTTTTGATAATACAAAAATGTGTCATAAGTTTGGTAGCTTTGCATGTTGTACATGAAGCTTAAAAAGTAGTAAAATGGGTGAAATTGCATGATTTAAGTGACTTGCATTAAATCTGCAGTAACATGAATATAAGAGTCATTTTATTCGGTAAATAACATGTAACATTTTAAAATATTAAGTGGTGAAGATTTGGGATGGTTATAGTAAAGTTCGGTACATGACTATGCGATAAAAACGGTAAAAGTCGGCTTTTAAATTGATTTTTGCAAAACTGTTTTAAATCATATTATAAACTGATATTTTCATGATAAATACAAGTATTTTAACTCATATTAAGTATCTTTGGTGTTTGGCTAGTCATACGTGACTTCCGACGCCCGAAAACGTTACCAAAATGTTAAAATAAGCATATTTCAATGTACGCGAAAACAGGTTGTTCAAGTGAGAACTTGGAATGTTATAATACGATATGTGAATATGAGGGTGTGTAGTGTGATATGCTAAGTGTTGATACGACATTGGAAGTTAAGACTCTACACGTACACTTGTACGGATTAAAAGGGTAGTTTCATTAGATGTCACGTTTAGTATATAACTTATGTGTCGAGCATGAAAATAATACATAGGTTAACTTGATGAGTTATATTGTGTATGAATGCTTTAAAAGTGATAAAATATATAAGTTGAAGAAATACGTGAATTACGATATTTGATGAATATGTTCATGTTTATGTAAATATATTACGAAGCGCAAATCGTAGATGTATTGTATACAAACGCGTGTGATTATGAATATAACATAATGAGGGTCACCAACAAAATCGTTCAAGTTGCGAAAATCTTAAAATCTATGTATATATGAACACGTATATATAATACGCCAACATAATCAAAATAAAAACTTTTCGAGAAAACCTCAAAGTTATGTGAAAATTCAGAGTATTTGAGAAACTTAGTTGTTTCTAAAATAATTGGTTATTAAATCATTCCTACTTAAATTAGGACGTGTAGACCAATTTGAGGGATTGCGCTAATACAAAAACGCACCCAATGGTGTGTGTCACTAACCCCTCTTTTACTGTTTTTATATAACGTTTTGGGGGAAGAACACACCTTTAAAAGGATAATTATACGTTTTTATATAAAATATGCCTTTAAATAAATTATTAATATATTTTCGTGGAAAATATAATTTGGAAATGAAATGTTATGTTTTCGAGGAAAACATAGTTTTGGAAATGTGAATGATATAAAGTTTTTTCGAGGAAAACGAAAATTGATTGAATATAATTATGTTTCAGGGAGAAACGGGGAGCATTACGGTGTTTGGGGTAAAACAACCATATAGATTCAAAAATTATTTAAATCTAAGCATGACGAATTTACTTGATCCTACGAGAGTAAGTATCGAAATTGGCTTGCGGCTCGATAGGGACTTCGTGGAATTTATACACTGCAAAAAAAATTAATTTAAATTTTTAGTAGGATATATATATTGTTCAATGGGGCTGGCATATTGAGTGACCCAATTACGCGGCACTTAGCGCAAACCTTGCCAACTTAATCATTAATATTGCATGTGTGGAATGGTTGATAGATCTATCGGGTTGACAACGTTAATGAAACCATTACGTGGTGCAAAAAGATTAATAAACAAGTGTATGAAAATCGATTTTGAAAAGGCCTATGACAACGTTAATTGGAAGTTTGTGATTGACACTATGTGGCAAATGGAGTTTCCCGGTATTTGGTGTGATTGGATTTGCGGGGTTTTGGCGTCGACTAGATTTGCGGTCCTCGTTAACGAAGCTCCTACTTTCGAGTTCCAGTGTGATAAAGGTATGAGACAAGGTGATCCTTTTTCCCCTTTTTTATTTCTTTTTGTTATGGAAATATTGTCGTGCATGTTTGTGAAAGCTAGGGATGGCGGTGCGGTACAAGGAATAAAAACCCCTAGCAACGGGCCTATCATCTCACATCTTCTATATGCGGACGATGCTATCATTATTGGGGAATGGGAGGCTAAAAATATCCTTAACGTCGTGAGAATTTTGCGAGTGTTTTATATGTGCTCAGGGCTGGAAATAAATCTTAAAAAATCTAACTGTACGGTATTGGAGTGGGCAACTTGGAAGTGAAGGACAAGGCTAAAGTGGTTGGGTGTATAGTGGGGGAAACCCCGTTCAACTACCTTAGTCTCGTGGTGGGGGCTAATATGGACCGGATCAATAATTGGAAGCCGGTTTTCAATGTGTTTGACGCTAGACTTTCATCTTGGAAGGTGAACACTCTCTCGATGAGAGGACGGGTGGTTATCATTAGATCCATTCTCGAAAGTCTTCCAAATTATTATTTTTCTTTATATAGGGCTCCCTCAAAAGTCATCACGGAGTTGGAAAAGCTCATTAGAAGATTCCTTTGGGGAGGTTCAAATGGGGCTATGGTGTGTGTTGGGTGTAATAGATTTTTATTGATATTTTAAGCCCTTTTTAACACGTTAGTCAAGTTTTAAATTTATAAAACATGATATTCTACTAACACTAAACACACACATGGGTAAGTGCACCCATCGTGAGCTTAGTATAGTTGGTAAGATACCAAGGTCGTCCAAGGACACAAGAGCTTTTAGTACCGGTTTATCCTCAACGTCTAATCAAATCAAAAGTTTTAGAAAAGGTTTTAAACATGAAAATAAAACCTAGAAATGCTGAAAATTAAAAATAAAAGAAAAACAGATAGACAAGATGAATCACTTGGATCCGACTCGCCTTTAATGTAACCTTTGATGATTTCCGCACTTTTGCATTTTTTAAGAGATTATCTTAGTTATAGTAGTAGGCCCCTCTTTTGAAGGTGACGTTACCCTCAACCCAGTGGTTTGAGTCAGCAATGATACAATCTCAAAGGGTAGGAATATTGAAAGATATTTAATTAAGTTATTAATGCGTAATGTGGTAGGCCCCTCTTTTGAAGGCGATGTTACCCTCGGCTAAGTGGTTTGAGACAGCAGGGATACAATCTCAAGTAGCTGGGTTAATGTACTAATAGTAGTTTACATATGAGGGGATCAAGCAATTCGCACCCCCGTCATCCAATACCAGTGGGTATTGAAGGAGGTCTTAGTAAGCTTGACCTAGGTCCTTGCAGGATCTATACACTGAGCAAGGCAAGAACCTTACCAAACCATTCCCTTAACCCCCGACCTGGTAGCCAACATATCTCTATATAGACCATAGAAATATGAATGGTGAAAATCTTTTATTTTATATACACAGTAAAATAATGCCAAGACACCACGGACAAATGATAAGGAAGTTTCACCTTCAACATAAGAAACTAGTTATCAAAGTCATTAATACAAAACCAAATAAAAAGTGCGAAAAGATTAAATATCAAAAGTATTACATTAAATGCTTGTCTTCACCAAGTGATGTAAGAGACTTAGCCAAACATGGCCTTTGATTGACAAGAACTCTTACTATAATTTTGGATCCCGAGACTACTACACACACTCTAAGGTGGATGATGGATGATGGTCGTGGATGTGAGTGTTGTAGTGGTAGTGGAGTGGTGGTAAAGTGGGATAGAGGTGGTTTGCCCAGGGATGCCTTTGAAATGAACTAAGCACCCCTATTTATAGCATGCACAGAAGCCCGGACATGGCCCTGTGTCCGCTGGAAACGGCCCCGTGGCCATCCTCTTTCTCTTTCTTCATTAATTGCAATTGTCTGTATTTGGCTCCACACGCCCCCGTGTTCCCTGGGCCCGACCCCGTGTGCAGAAGCGTATCTGTAATATCAAGATTTGTAAGATTCTGCGAATCTTAGCTTTGACCACGGCCCGTGCTAAGCTGGGCACGCCCCCATGCTGGGAATACAAGCTTCTATAGCTTTGTCATTTTCTGCAGACATCTGACCACGCCCCCGTGTCCGCTGGGCACAAGGCCGTGGTCAGCCTTTTGTTTCTTGTTTTTGCTTGGGAAGATGCTGTCGAGTGGTCGGACATGCCATGTTTATTCCTTTTCTTTGTATTTATGTTAGTTTTTGCTGCATATTTGTTCCTTTTGTTCATTTAAGCTCATTTGGTCCTGAAAATACAAAAGGAAGACAAAAGCACACTTTTTCCAACATTAGTACTAAAAAGGGTTAGTTTTATGCCTTATTTGATGTAATTTATATGTTGCATTTTACACACATCAGGCTAGCAAGATGCATTGGATTTCTTAGGATCGGGTTGCCATGCCTAAAGAAGACAGTGGCATTGGTATTTGCAAACTAAAAAAATATTAACACGGATCTTCTAATTATGTGGGTATGGCATTTTAAAACAGAAAAAGATCAACTTTGGAAGAAGGTGGTCGAAGCAATCCATTGTCACACCCCGATTTCCACGTGTCTCACCGGTGGGCCCGGTGGGGGATTACCGTGACGATGTTGGCAACAATATAGTCAAACCACACAATTATATAATGCACATCGGAAGCATAAGATAAATATATAAATTTCAACCTCTGATCGTAATATCAAAATGTATTACAGGGGTTGAGTATATCCACAGTGGATCGTAAATAAAGATAAAGTATTGTTCCATCAGATACTGCAATCAAGCTTGCGAGACTTATCCCGACGCTAGGAAGCTAATACCAGCCAATTTACGTTTAGGTACCTGCACTTAATCTTTTGGGAAAAATACGTCAGTTTACACTGGTAAATACATTCAACTGACACATTTGAAAATGTTTATTAAAATTGATTTGAATGCACAAGGCACAAACTCTTTTATAACTTGGGAAAATTCATAATGATCTTGTGAACGTTTTACATGTTCTTTTATGCATTCAGTAGCCCGGGTCGTGCCGGGTTAAAGATTTATAGACACACCACGTTTGCGTAAAACCGTAGTATAAAAACCAACGGCTACGTCTTTTAAATTTAATGTCGACACTTTATACCGGGTGTACGCCTACACCGGGATGTCGATGGTCGTGGCCATTTCGTAAAATGATGCCAAGGATATCCAGGACAACGGTCATTAAACCCCCCCAAAGGCTTATAAGCAACAAAACTGTTTAAATGAGCCGATCATATTTAATCAATTAACCACCTAAGCGATGGAATTATATAATGCTCAATCAAGCGGTATTAATATACCGTAACCCAAGCCCATATAGGGGAAATAAGTTAAAGTATTTACCTTTGCAAGTATTAATCCTTAGTTAGATTAAATCACCGATAGCTTTTACTGGGGCTCCTAATCTGGAACGAAGGTTTTTAATTAACCTCTTAGAATCCTAACGGTCCTTATATTAGCCGTAGCTTAAACCGGTTGATTCCGATACATAGATATGGTTAATTCGCACGAAAAGGCGAAAACTGTCACACCCCCAAAATCCCACACGCGGAGTACCACCGTTTGGAGGCGTGACTGACCAGGATCAAGCCACCAATTATATCAAACATAGCATTTAATAATAATCAAAGACATAACTGGTGTTCAAAACTAAACACTGTTTAAGTAGCGGAAGCATTAAATGTAAAACCCAAAACATAAGTATCAATGTGTGAATGTAAAAGTGTTTAATAAGCATTCACGAGTTCTTGTCCACAACGACCCGCCTCTCCTCTGGTGCAAGCTCCAAGTATACCTAAGGCCCTGCAAGGCATGCAGCAAATAATCAACAAACTAGTTGAGCGAGTTCACAGGAAGTAAGTTCATAACGTAGTGCATAAGTATAACTAGTGGGGCTTCCCATGTTTATCCTGGCTAATGAGGGCTTCTCATTAACGGTACTTACTAGACTAACTTCCGACCATGTGTTCTTCTTTACCGAGAACAGGAAAACGTACAGGGTCACGTAGGCTTTACGTGACGTGCCCTTCCCCGAGGACAGTGGTACGCGTGGGGGCTACGTAGGCTTTACGCAGCGTGGCCTTCCGACCTGGAAGCCAGTGAATGGTATTGGGTTACGTAGGCTTTACGTAACGTGTCCTTCCCGACCCGGGAGACATATGGCAAATATACTGGGTTACGTAGGCTTTACGTAACGTGTCCTGACTATCCTGAGGACGGTGGTCTATAGTCTGGTATATGCGTAAGTACGAGTAACTCCTTTTACAATATCATATCTAACCCAATTCCCAACCCGGGAATCCCATGCCTTGGCTGTGTGAACTCACCTTGGTTTGCTCGGCAGATACACAAGAGAACAGGTAGCAAGTAATTGATCAATCACGTCCTATCATGTATTTATTCAAGTCAGGTTCGATTCATGTATAGCACGTAGGGTTACACAGAGTTAACAAGCAAGCACACTAAGCATGGCCCAAACAAATCAAATCAAATCGTGCGAGTGGTAACCAATCCGTCCGGATGGGCATTCCGTGCGGGTGGCATTTCGTGCGGATGGCCACTGGTCCATCCGGGTGGAAATCCGTGCGAGTGGCACTTATCCGGGTGACAGTTCGTGCGGACTGCCAGTTGGTCCGGATGTGGTTTAACAATTCGTGCGGATAGTCGGATCGTGCGGATTGACCATCCGTGCGGGTAGTCAGTCCGTCCGGATTGACAGTTCGTGCGGATTGTCAATCCGTGCTGACTGTTGGTTCGTGCGGATGTCAGTCCGGGTGATAGTTCAGTTCGTGCTTACCCTTGTGCGATCGGTTGAATATCCGGATGTTAAGCATTCGGTTACAATCACATAACAGTTTCCAATCAATTAACATCTTAACAGTTATCAATTAACACCGATCCACAAATCAATTAACCCAATTATCGGCTAAACCTGGTATTTTATCAAGAACCCTAACGAACCCTAATTTATGAACATGCATCCAATTATCATCAAGTTGACGGTCCGATTAACGAATCCGAACATATATCAATTCATAACGGCCGATTAACATCTATGTCCGGCCGATTAGCAAATCTGTTCGGCCGGTTATCACGAATCGTTCAACAACAATCAAATCAAACAATCATACTAACTGAATCGATCAATCATATTAACATCATGACATCATCCGGCCGATTAACAACTATCCAATTATCATACAAACACTAACCGGTTCTAACAACATTCACGTCCGGCCGATCCAACAAGTCCGGCCGATCGAACAAAGCTTAAATCAAACATATCCCTAACCAATTAAGCATGCGATTCAGAACTCATTCAATTAAGCAAAACGATTAAACACTAACCGATCGAGATAATTTGATCCGAACGATAAAAGTCCCGAGGTTCTTGGCCGCCTTAGCTTCGCGAATGAGAGGGAGAGAAAGAGAGAGCTAGGTTTCTTGTGTGTGTTAGGGTTTTGGTAACAAATGAGAAAACTAACCAAGTCCCTAAGGTTATTTGCGCATAGAGGGAGTGGGCCGGCCCATTCGATCGGGCTGCCCTTGGGCCGAGTGTGTGTGTGATCCGATTTTTTTATTAACAACAACCACATTTAATACACAATACACTTAGCACATAATGACATATCATTTATTTAAATCAAAGCTCATAATCATAACATGCACGAAGTAGGTCTAAAGTCCGAGTTGTCACATTATCCCCAACTAATTGGAAATTTCGTCCCGAAATTTGGTATGCACTCACTGAGGAAGCTAGATAAACTGTTTCGTTCACTGATTTTCCTGGGGTGTCACATCCTCCCCCCGTTGATCTGGAATTTCGTCCCGAAATTCCGAAGTAGTAGCTTCAGCCTCAGTAGTGGTTGCCTTGTTCCCGAATAACTGGGGGTACTTTTCTGTCATCCTGTCTTCGCGTTCCCAGGTGTACTCTGGGCCACGTTTGGAGTTCCAACGAACTCGAACAAGAGGGATTCTCTTGTGTTTGAGGACCTTCACATCCCGGTCCGTGATTTCTACTGGTTCCTCAACGAACTGCAACCGCTCGTCGATAGTGAGTTCCTTAAAAGGAATGATGAGATTTTCATCTGATAGGCACTTCTTTAAGTTTGATACGTGAAAGACATTGTGAACTGCCCCGAGTTCAGCTGGTAAATTTAACTTGTAGGCTACCTTGCCAATCTTTTCTATGATTTCGAATGGTCCGACGTACCGCGGATTCAGTTTGCCCCGTTTGCCAAAACGAACCACACCCTTCCAGGGTGAAACTTTCAATAAAACCCGGTCCCCGACCTCGAATTCCAATGGCTTTCTACGCTTGTCTGCGTAGGCTTTCTGACGGTCGCGTGCTGCCGCCATGCGTTGTCGTATCTGTGCTATCTTTTCCGTGGCGTCCACTACAATCTCTGGACCCGTAATCTGACTATCTCCCACCTCTGCCCAGCAGAGTGGTGACCGGCATTTACGCCCGTACAATGCCTCGAATGGAGCGGCTTGAATGCTGGTGTGATAGCTATTATTATACGAGAACTCCACCAAAGGGAGATGCTTTTCCCAGCCGTTGCCGAAATCGATAACGCATGCCCGAAGCATGTCTTCAAGAGTTTGGATCGTTCGCTCAGACTGCCCATCCGTCTGAGGCTGATAAGCCGTGCTCATGTCTAGTCGTGAGCCAAAAGATTTATGCATTGCTTGCCAAAGTTCTGACGTGAATCGTGCGTCGCGATCCGAAATGATAGATGTGGGCACCCCGTGCCTCGAGACAACTTCTTTAAGATAGACGTCTGCGAGAGTGGAGAACTTGTCCGTTTCCTTAATCGGCAGGAAGTGTGCAGACTTGGTGAGTCGATCAACTATGACCCATATCGTGTCGTTCCCACGCTGGGATCCAGGTAAACCCGTAACAAAATCCATGGAAATTTCTTCCCATTTCCACTGAGGTATCTTAGGCTGCTGGAGTAGGCCAGCTGGTTTCTGATATTCGACCTTGACTCTCGCACAGGTCAAGCATTTTCCAACATACGTAGCAATGTGGGCCTTCATGCTAGGCCACCAATAGGTAGTGCTGATGTCGTGGTACATTTTATCCGACCCTGGATGTACCGAATAGCGTGACTTGTGAGCTTCATCCATCACAAGTTCGCGTAGACCGCCATAAAGAGGGACCCAAATCCGGCCCGTTACATAGTAGGCGCCGTCTGCCTTCTGTTCCATCTGTTGTCGTGAGCCGCGTAAGGCTTCAGCCTTGACATTTTCGGGCTTCAATGCTTCTATCTGAGCATCTCGTATCTGTGCTGGAAGGCTAGACTGAATTGTAAGCTGTAGCGCTCGCACGCGCCGTGGTAGAGTGTCTTTCCGACTGAGGGCGTCAGCCACAACATTGGCTTTGCCTGGATGGTACTTGATAGCGCATTCGTAGTCGTTGAGTAATTCGACCCATCGTCGTTGACGCATATTCAAATCCTTCTGCTTAAGAATATGCTCGAGACTCCTGTGATCGGTGTAAATCGTGCACCTGGTACCGTACAGGTAGTGTCGCCATATCTTAAGCGCGAAAACAACAGCTCCCAGCTCTAAATCGTGCGTCGTGTAGTTCCTTTCATGAATCTTGAGTTGACGAGAGGCGTAAGCGATAACCTTGTCGCGCTGCATTAACACACATCCAAGTCCCCGAATGGATGCATCACAATAAACCACGAAGTCGTCTGTGCCCTCTGGCAATGAGAGGATAGGTGCACTGCAAAGTCTATCCTTTAGGTGCTGAAAAGCGGTCTCCTGGGGCTCTCCCCAGCGATAGGTAACACCCTTCTGTGTCAGTAACGTAAGTGGCTGAGCAATCTTCGAGAAATCCTTGATAAACCGTCTGTAGTAACCTGCCAGACCCAAGAATTGGCGTATCTCTGTCGGTGTACGCGGTGCAGGCCAGTTCCTGATCGAATCTACCTTGGATGGATCAACATGGATCCCATCCTTGTTCACTACGTGGCCTAAGAAGTGGACTTCACGAAGCCAGAAGTCGCATTTAGAAAGCTTGGCGTACAGCTGTTCCTTCCGAAGGAGTTCCAAAATAAGACGAAGATGCTGCTCGTGTTCCTCCTGACTCTTGGAGTAAATCAGGATGTCGTCGATGAATACTATGACGAACTTGTCAAGATAGGGTTTGCAGACCCTGTTCATAAGATCCATAAATACAGCAGGCGCGTTTGTCAACCCGAATGGCATGACGAGAAACTCGTAGTGACCGTAACGAGTTCTGAAGGCTGTCTTGGAGACGTCCTCATCCCGGACTCTCAACTGATGGTACCCCGACCTCAAGTCTATCTTCGAGTAGTAACACGACCCTTGCAACTGGTCGAATAAGTCGTCGATGCGTGGAAGAGGATAACGGTTCTTCACCGTCACCTTGTTGAGTTCACGGTAGTCGATGCACATCCTGAACGTACCGTCTTTCTTCTTCACAAAGAGTACTGGAGCTCCCCAAGGCGAAGAGCTTGGTCGTATGAAACCCTTTTCCAAGAGTTCCTGCAGTTGCTTTGACAGTTCCTCCAATTCCGATGGAGCTAGACGATATGGTGCGCGAGCTATGGGTGCTGCTCCTGGAGCGAGCTCGATCTGAAATTCGACCTGACGGTGAGGCGGTAAGCCAGGTAAGTCTTCAGGAAACACCTGAGGAAAGTCACGTACAATTGGAATATCCTCCAATTTCCTTTCCTTTACTGATGCGTCTGTAACGAGTGCCAGAATGGCAGTGTGCCCCTTACGTAAACATTTCTGCGCCTTCAAGAAGGAAATGATGCCAACCACTGCACCACTCTTGTCGCCTTGAACTTCGAGAGGTTCTTGACCAGAACGAGGAATGCGGATGATCTTCTCGCTGCATAAGATTTCTGCCTGATGTTGGGATAACCAATCCATCCCAATCACGACGTCGAAACTACCCAACACTATGGGAATGAGATCGATAGCGAAAGCTTGACCAGCTAGGATAAGATTACAACCCTGAACTACGTGCGTGGCTTCTAGACTTTTACCGTTAGCTAACTCTACTACGTGTTTGGTGGGTAAAAGTGTTGGTGCACGTTTTAGTAGTTGACACATTTTCACAGACATATAGCTTGTATCCGCACCCGAATCAAATAAAACAGTAACGTAAATATTGTCGAGGAGAAACTTACCCATAACAACGTTGGGATCGTTCACTGCATCGCCTCGACCTAGCACAAAAGCACGACCACGAGCTTCATTGCCGTTGTTGTTGTTGTTCCCGCCGTTATTGTTGCCGTTGCCCTGGTTGTTGTTGTTGTTGCGGTTCTGGTTCAACTGAGGGCAATCGCGTTTGAAGTGACCTTCAGCCCCACACTGGAAACATCCCCGGTTTCCACGCTGTGGCTGCTGCTGCTGCTGCTGGTTCTGTGGAGCTGGTTGCTGAGGCTGCTGATTCTGATTCGCAGGCCGTGGACTCCTACAGTCTTTGGCCTCGTGCCCCATCTTAAGGCACCTTTGACAACGACCCTTGTTACATGGGCCGTGGTGATGCCTGTTGCAGTTGTGGCACCTAGGTTGACTACCCTGATATCTCCTCTGTCTGTGACTACCAGAGGATTGCTGACTGGGACTCTGATACTGGTCAGTCTTCTGTTGCTGAGCTTGAGACTGAACGGATGCTGAACCTTTACTCGAATCTCCATCCCATTTCCTTTTACTGTCACCAGATGTAGCAGGAGTAACTGAGGTGGTGACGTTAGCAGTAGCATTAACACGCTTGGGCAGTCTATTCTGATCCACTGCCTGATCGGTGATGCGATGAGCAAGGCGCTGGATTTCCTGGATGTTTTCGAGATTAGCCGACGTCACGTGGCTCTGAATTTCTGGCGCCAATCCCTTGAGATACAACTCAATGCGCTTGTACGGAGGGTCCACCATAGTTGGACACAGAACGGCCAGCTCATTGGACCGTTTGGTATACGCTTCGATTTCCGATCCAACCATTTTCAAGTTATAAAGCTCGTCTTCCAGCTTGTGTATGTCTTCCCGCGTGCAATACTCACGCTTGATGAGTTCCTTAAAGTCGTTCCATGGGGTGGCGTTAGCAGCTGCCAACCCTAAGATCTGGACTTGGGCGTTCCACCAAGTCAATGCTATCCCCTCCAAAGTGCCGGTGGCAAACTTGACCTTGCGAGCCTCAGGGCACTCGCACATTTCAAAGACTGATTCTAGCTTCTCGAACCAGTGGAGTAGTCCCACTGCTCCTTCCGTGCCGCTGAAGGTGTTTGGACGACAGTCCATGAAATTCTTAAATGTGCAGACAGGCTGCTGCGCGTGTTGACCTATTGTGTACGAGTAGGGCAAAGTTTAAATACAAGAGCTAGTTTAGGAGTGTAGGATCTAAAGATCCTAGCGTGAGTTATGACTACAGGTTATCCTACCTGCTTGAGCAGCCGCAAGTGCCGCTGTGACTTGGGCTTGAACGAGAGCCTCTAGCTGGGCTTGTGTCATGTTGATTCGTCCAGACATGATCTTCATAGTAACAAGTAGCATACATAAGAATGGTTCGCGAGTAGGGCGATGACAGAAAAGTATAGGCATATAGGTGTTCTCATGAAATCAAAGCATGTGTATCTAAGCGTAATGCGAGCAAAGTTCTAAACAATTCTAGCATACAGGCAATAAACATAAACCTTATTACCTAGGATGTCGAGTCTTGCACGTGGAGCGAAGCGTCGTTGTGGATCGTTGAGAGCACTGTTCTGGTTATAGTCCGGTTTTAATAAAAACGTTTTCCCATATTAAAACCAAGTTCTCTATAACCAATGGCTCTGATACCAATCTGTCACACCCCCAAAATCCCACACGCGGAGTACCACCGTTTGGAGGCGTGACTGACCAGGATCAAGCCACCAATTATATCAAACATAGCATTTAATAATAATCAAAGACATAACTGGTGTTCAAAACTAAACACTGTTTAAGTAGCGGAAGCATTAAATGTAAAACCCAAAACATAAGTATCAATGTGTGAATGTAAAAGTGTTTAATAAGCATTCACGAGTTCTTGTCCACAACGACCCGCCTCTCCTCTGGTGCAAGCTCCAAGTATACCTAAGGCCCTGCAAGGCATGCAGCAAATAATCAACAAACTAGTTGAGCGAGTTCACAGGAAGTAAGTTCATAACGTAGTGCATAAGTATAACTAGTGGGGCTTCCCATGTTTATCCTGGCTAATGAGGGCTTCTCATTAACGGTACTTACTAGACTAACTTCCGACCATGTGTTCTTCTTTACCGAGAACAGGAAAACGTACAGGGTCACGTAGGCTTTACGTGACGTGCCCTTCCCCGAGGACAGTGGTACGCGTGGGGGCTACGTAGGCTTTACGCAGCGTGGCCTTCCGACCTGGAAGCCAGTGAATGGTATTGGGTTACGTAGGCTTTACGTAACGTGTCCTTCCCGACCCGGGAGACATATGGCAAATATACTGGGTTACGTAGGCTTTACGTAACGTGTCCTGACTATCCTGAGGACGGTGGTCTATAGTCTGGTATATGCGTAAGTACGAGTAACTCCTTTTACAATATCATATCTAACCCAATTCCCAACCCGGGAATCCCATGCCTTGGCTGTGTGAACTCACCTTGGTTTGCTCGGCAGATACACAAGAGAACAGGTAGCAAGTAATTGATCAATCACGTCCTATCATGTATTTATTCAAGTCAGGTTCGATTCATGTATAGCACGTAGGGTTACACAGAGTTAACAAGCAAGCACACTAAGCATGGCCCAAACAAATCAAATCGTGCGAGTGGTAACCAATCCGTCCGGATGGGCATTCCGTGCGGGTGGCATTTCGTGCGGATGGCCACTGGTCCATCCGGGTGGAAATCCGTGCGAGTGGCACTTATCCGGGTGACAGTTCGTGCGGACTGCCAGTTGGTCCGGATGTGGTTTAACAATTCGTGCGGATAGTCGGATCGTGCGGATTGACCATCCGTGCGGGTAGTCAGTCCGTCCGGATTGACAGTTCGTGCGGATTGTCAATCCGTGCTGACTGTTGGTTCGTGCGGATGTCAGTCCGGGTGATAGTTCAGTTCGTGCTTACCCTTGTGCGATCGGTTGAATATCCGGATGTTAAGCATTCGGTTACAATCACATAACAGTTTCCAATCAATTAACATCTTAACAGTTATCAATTAACACCGATCCACAAATCAATTAACCCAATTATCGGCTAAACCTGGTATTTTATCAAGAACCCTAACGAACCCTAATTTATGAACATGCATCCAATTATCATCAAGTTGACGGTCCGATTAACGAATCCGAACATATATCAATTCATAACGGCCGATTAACATCTATGTCCGGCCGATTAGCAAATCTGTTCGGCCGGTTATCACGAATCGTTCAACAACAATCAAATCAAACAATCATACTAACTGAATCGATCAATCATATTAACATCATGACATCATCCGGCCGATTAACAACTATCCAATTATCATACAAACACTAACCGGTTCTAACAACATTCACGTCCGGCCGATCCAACAAGTCCGGCCGATCGAACAAAGCTTAAATCAAACATATCCCTAACCAATTAAGCATGCGATTCAGAACTCATTCAATTAAGCAAAACGATTAAACACTAACCGATCGAGATAATTTGATCCGAACGATAAAAGTCCCGAGGTTCTTGGCCGCCTTAGCTTCGCGAATGAGAGGGAGAGAAAGAGAGAGCTAGGTTTCTTGTGTGTGTTAGGGTTTTGGTAACAAATGAGAAAACTAACCAAGTCCCTAAGGTTATTTGCGCATAGAGGGAGTGGGCCGGCCCATTCGATCGGGCTGCCCTTGGGCCGAGTGTGTGTGTGATCCGATTTTTTTATTAACAACAACCACATTTAATACACAATACACTTAGCACATAATGACATATCATTTATTTAAATCAAAGCTCATAATCATAACATGCACGAAGTAGGTCTAAAGTCCGAGTTGTCACATTATCCCCAACTAATTGGAAATTTCGTCCCGAAATTTGGTATGCACTCACTGAGGAAGCTAGATAAACTGTTTCGTTCACTGATTTTCCTGGGGTGTCACAAAAACCGAGAATGGAGTATGATTTGGACCCAACAAGTTCAGAGACTTGTTTTATATGGGTTTATAGTTCATACTCTGGATTTTGGGGTTCAAATAATATAATTTGACCCATAGCGGCTATCGCACGAAAACTAGTTTCATGAGCCGTACCGTGTGCGCAAATAGGCGAAACGGTTAACCATAAGTGTCCTACGCTTATTTCCTAAGTCAATATGCCTTAAAAGTATTTTGGTATCAGTAGGATACCTTCCGTGACGCCCGTAACGAGTTTAAGTTAATATTATGCCCCGTAGGGGCCTTTCGGTCATTTTAAAGACTTTAAAAGGGCTTTTCGAGTTCTACAGGAAATCTGAGTTTCCCGAACAGCTTATAAAGCTTAAAATACTTTATTAATTATTTAAAACCAGTAGCAACTGGAATCGGGTCAAAAGACCTTGTAGAACTCCTGTTTTGGCCAAAAAGGGCATATTCGGTATTAACCGAACCGTAGCCATAACCGCAGGTTATGAGCAAGGTAAAAATTATTAAAAATCTTTAAAATTCCCAAAATATTATTTTACCACAGTGGGTAAAAGTTTTGGTGACGAAATCTTGGTTTAGATAGGCGTTATGCTAATTGCGCCGTTAATTACAAAACTTTCTTTAAATTGCGCTAATTAGCATAACTCTCATTCTAGACCTCGGATTGACGTGAAACTTTAAGGACATGCTTATAATTTAATAAGCAAGGTTTTGGTCCGTTCACGTGTCCGAAATACTCGTTTTAATTTTAAAAGGCCGTTACGGTCAACTTTTAGGCGAATGACGGAAATACGTAAAAGACTCGGATAACTCATGAACCGATCACAGAGGTTTATTCCAACATGTGACCTGGTCCTAAGAGAGTCCTAAGGTATATTTATACCTCACTAAAACGGGTCAGAACTGAAGTCAAAGCAAAAGTCAAACTTTTGCGACATTCGGCCCCGAACCGGTTCAATATAGCAAATGGTCGATTCAAACGAGCGCAAACAAGTTTATATACTTATTATCATGTTTTATGATTGTCAAAACAGGTTCCATAACTTGTACATTACAGATTATGCTTAAATCGCTAAAATAGCTTTCTGTTGACTTTTTAAGTGCGCGTTTGACTCGACATTTGACATAGTTAGAGTGGTGATCAGGGGGAACCATTTCAGAGGTTTATTACCCAGATAAATACCAACTCATAACCACTTTTGATTCGTCATAAGACTGAACCATCACTGAGTTATTTAAATGTCAAACCGTATTTACGACGGTTCGGTTTTTAGCTAAATACTAAGCAAATGTGGAACCACAAAGGGTTAGATCACTTACAGAGGTTGTGTTCTTGCTTATGGAGCAGAGATGAGGACTTGAGAGCACTTAGAATGATCAGAGATGTGAGTTTGAGTTGTGTGAATTGTTATGAGCTTAAGGCATGCTATTTATAGCCAATGCCAAGCAAACATGATCATTACAACACTTACAATCAGACCAGAGGTGATGGTAGGTGTCCCCTAAGTGTTATGGGTTGAGCATAGGGTGCCCATGCCCCATTTGTTGGTTATTGATCGTTCAAGGCTCCAAAAGTCAAGAAAACATCAACATTCTGCATCTGGGCACTTTACGCGGCCCGCATGGGAGTTCCCATGCAATATAACGCGGGTCGCCTGAGTTTAATAAATCAGATGCGTAATTGAGGTGGCTCGCGGCCCGCCTCAACTTACCCCTAACCTTCACGCGGGTCGCGAGAGGTTATAATTTCAGAAACTTTAAATCTTTTGTTATGATTACAGAATCTGGCCATTAATAACGAAATCTTTCGTAATGATTTACATGACCTTTCGGGTTTGAAGGGGTAACTTTGCGGTTTGGCCCTCGGTTATTTACCGATAGGGGCCTCGTGTTATTTACCCGCATTATAAAGTCCCCGGTTTATTTATAAATTATTCAGAAAGCCTTAACTTTCATTATTGACGCTTTTAACCCTTCTTCTACGAATTCGATCGTAACTTTCTTGTTTCATATCGAAACTTCGCGAAATTCATATATATTATTTTAGTGAGTGTATAATACCGTTACAAAGTCTTTGGAACGTTAAAGGGTCACTCAGAGGTATTATTAAACATGTTGACATAGTTAACCCCTATAGTTTGTAATCTCTCACTTTCTTCCGCGTTTTGTTTTTGTACGATCTATAATTTATTCGTTTGAAGGTTTAAGCATTATTTAGGGTTACTATACAGTATATTTGCCCTTGTTGACATTTATAACCCTCGAATTTATATACTTTCAAGGTTTGTCAAAATTAGTCCTTTATTTATTATAGATGTCACGTGTAAACAAATGACACGTGTTAACACATCATTGGACACAAAAATTCGAGGTGTTACATCCTCACCCCCTTAAAATAAATCTCGACCCGAGATTTACTCAAATAAATAGGGGTACTTTTCTTTCATTGTAGCTTCGACTTCCCACGTATATTCAGGACCTCTACGAGCATCCCATTTGACCTTTACAATCGGCACGTGTTTTCTGCGAAGCTTCTTTACCTGTCGATCTTCAATCGACAAAGGTTTTTCTATGAACTTTAAGCTCTCATCTATATGCACATCTGTGTGTGGAATCACCAACGATTCGTCGGCGAAGCACTTTTTGAGATTGCAGATGTGGAACACATTGTGAATTCCATTGAGCTCTTCAGGCAAGTTCAACTTATAGGCAACTGATCCGACTCGTTCAATGACCTCAAAAGGTCCTATGTATCTCGGACTCAGTTTGCCTTTCTTGCCGAAACGCATCACCCCCTTCCAGGGTGATACCTTAAGTAATACCTTTTCACCCACTTCGAAGTGAAAATCCTTACGCTTTGGATCAGCGTAGCTCTTCTGCCTATCGCGGGCAGCCTTGAGACGTTCCCGGATCTGGACAATCTTGTCCGTCGTCTGGAAAACAATCTCTGGTCCCGATAATTGGACCTCTCCTACTTCCGCCCAACAAATAGGCGATCTACATTTCCTACCATATAATGCCTCAAAAGGCGCAGCCTTTATGCTGGTGTGGTAGCTATTATTGTAGGAGAATTCGATCAGGGGTAGATTTTTATCCCAGTTACCACCTAAATCGATCGCACATGCACGAAGCATGTCTTCTAGCGTTTGGATAGTACGCTCACTTTGACCGTCCGTCTGTGGATGGTAAGCCGTACTAAAGTTTAAACGCGTGCCAAAAGATTGCTGGAAACTTTTCCAGAAATGAGATGTGTATCTAGTATCCCTGTCGGAGATAATAGACACAGGTATGCCGTGTAAGGCTACAATCTTATCAACATAAAGTTGGGCTAACATATCGGAGCTATACGTCTCCTTGATGGGTAGAAAATGAGCTGATTTAGTCAGCCTATCGACTATGACCCATATTGTATCGTTTCCTTTCCTGGTTTTGGGTAACTTGGTTATGAAGTCCATAGTTACGCATTCCCACTTCCACTCGGGAAGTTCAGGCTGTTGTAGCAAGCCCGACGGCTTTTGGTGCTCGGCTTTGACTTGAGCACAAGTCAAGCACTTTGCTACATGGGCGGCTACAGACTTTTTCAAGCCTATCCACCAATAATTTGCCTTTAAGTCTTGGTACATTTTATCAGCACCAGGATGGACTGAGTATTTGGAACTATGGGCTTCCTGGAGAACAACATCTCGTAGTCCCCCATAAATCGGAACCCATATACGTCCATTCAGCCTAAGAATTCCATCCTTGCTAAGAGTCAACTGCTCCTCAGTTACTCCCAGCTTTTCATTTGGATAATTAGCTTCCAACACAGCCTCACGCTGCGCAGCTAATATCCTTTCCATCAAATTATTCTTAACCTCAATGCTCTTGGCATTGATTCGAATGGGTTTTACCCCTTCCTTTCTGCTCAAGGCATCGGCGACCACGTTCGCCTTGCCGGGATGGTACCTGATTTCACAGTCATAATCATTCAGGGTTTCCATCCAACGGCGTTGCCTCATGTTCAACTCCTTCTGGTTGAACAAGTGCTGGAGGCTTTTGTGATCAGAATAAATCACAAATTTAATACCATAAAGGTAGTGCCTCCACAACTTAAGTGCAAATACAACGACACCCAACTCCAAATCATGGGTGGTGTAATTCTTCATGCACCTTTAATTGCCTTGAAGCATAGGCAATCACCTTGCCCTTCTGCATAAGCACACACCCCATGCCTGTGTGTGATGCATCGCAGTAAACTACGAATTCATTTGTACCCTCAGGTAAGGTCAACACAGGTGCGTTGCTTAGTTTCTGCTTCAGTATTTCAAAGGACTCTTGCTGCTTTGGGCCCCAAATGTACTTTTCTTTCTTCTTGGTCAAGGAAGTCAAGGGCGCAGCAATCCTCGAAAAATTTTCAATAAATCTCCGGTAGTATCCTGCTAACCCCAGGAAACTACGAATTTCGGTAGGCGTCTTTGGCTCTTGCCAGTTCATGACCGCCTCTACCTTAGCGGGATCCACTTGGATACCACGCTCGCTCACAACGTGTCCTAAAAACTGGACCTCTCGTAGCCAAAACTCACATTTTGAGAACTTGGCATAGAGTTTCTCACGTTGTAGTAGTTCGAGAATGCAACGGAGGTGCTTCTCGTGGTCAGCTTGGTTCTTGGAATATATAAGGATATCGTCGATGAAGACTATGACGAATTTGTCCAAGTATGGCTTGCAAACGCGATTCATGAGATCCATGAACGCAGCCGGTGCATTTGTGAGCCCAAAAGGCATCACTAGGAACTCGTAATGACCATAGCGAGTCCTAAATGCAGTCTTGTGTACATCTCCATCTCTGACCCTTAGTTGATGATAGCCCGACCTTAAGTCGATCTTGGAGAAGTAACTCGCTCCTTGCAGCTGATCGAATAGATCATCGATCCTTGGTAAAGGATATCTATTCTTTATGGTAACTTTATTCAGTTCTCTATAGTCGATGCACAACCGCATCGATCCGTCCTTCTTCTTTACAAATAGGACAGGAGCTCCCCAGGGAGATGAACTAGGTCTGATAAAACCTTTCGCCAGCAGTTCATCCAACTGGGTCCTCGGTTCTTTCATTTCCGTTGGAGCTAGCCTGTAAGGTGCTCTGGCTATCGGAGCAGCTCCAGGAATGATGTCTATTCTGAACTCCACTTGTCTATCTGGTGGTAAACCAGGTAGTTCTTCAGGAAAAACCTCGGGGTATTCAGAAATTACAGGAAGATCCTCGATCTTCGGCTTTGGTTCTTCAATTATCACCTGAGCCATGTAAATTACACAGCCTCTGTTCAAACACCTTGAAGCTTTCAGCATAGATACGTCTTCGGGCAATCCGAACTGCGTATCCCCTCGAATGGTAAGAGATTCACCACTCGGAGTCTTTAAAACTATTTGCCTTTTGCCGCAAATAATTTGGGCCTGATTATGGGATAACCAGTCCATGCCTAGCACGATGTCAAAACCCGCTAGTTTGAAAGGTAGTAGAGATAAGGGAAAAGAATGGTTCTTAATGGATATTTCACATCCTTCTAGAACAGTAGAGACGGTTTCTATCGTGCCGTCTGCTAACTCTACTTCGTATTTGACGTCAAGGGTTTTGATTGGCATATTTAGTAGTTGGCAAAATTTCTGGTCTACAAAGGATTTATCAGCGCCAGAATCGAATAGTACTCTTGCAAATATATTATTTACGAGAAAAGTACCTGTAAGCACATTGTCGTCCTTAACCGCTTCCTTTGCATCTAAGCGAAAAACTCTCGCGTTCGACTTCTTCGTCTCTTCCGCCTTCTTGGCGTACTTTGGGCAATTGCTCTTTATGTGCCCCTTTTCATTACAATTATAGCAGGTTGCATCCTTTATCTTTTTGCACTCCACGGTCTTATGATCCTTGGACTTGCATAGTCCACAGGAAGAAGTCTTTTGTTGCGACTGTGAACCAGACGCAAACCTACACTTCCCGGAGTGAGGTTTCTTGCAGACCTTGCAGTGAGGCCTTCCATCAGCTTGCCCCTCCTTCTTTGCCTCCGACCCTCTCTTTCCCTCACCGTTTCCACGGTGCTTTTTCCCAGACTTTCGTGAGGTATCATCCTCACGTTTTCGCTTTTCAGCCTCCTTGCTCCTTTGTGCCCTCAGACGGACAGCATCAAGTGTAAGAGACAAGGAGAGGTCAGTAACTGACCTGAAGGTCGTCGGCCTAGAGGCCTTCACACTGGCCTTGATCGCCGGCTCTAAGCCCCCAATGAAACGGGCAATCCTTCTAGGTTCTGGTGTCACAAGATATGGCACCAGGCGTGACATAGTGTAAAACTTGTCAGATATGCTTGACAATCCAGGTTTGTCATCACTAGTGAGACAAAATCCGCCTCAATCTTCTCAACCTCGTGTTGAGGGCAGTAGTTTTCTTTTATGAGGGCAATAAACTCCCCCCATGACATTTTGTATAAGGCAGACTTACCTGAAGCCTGCACCAGAGCTCTCCACCACGCCAGGGCCTCGCCCTTGAATGACTGGGACACAAACTTAACCACGTCCCTCTCAGCGCACCCGCTGATGTCCACTATCGTGTCCATCTCGTCCAGCCAGGTGATACAGTCAACCGCACCCTTCTCCCCTGTAAATTCACGGGGCTTACATGATACAAAGTATTTGTAGGTGCAACCCTTAGCACTAGACGCATCAGTATATTCTCTATCGCGATGAACGCTGTGCTCAGTAGACGAATGTTTGTCGTCATCTTTCTTGGGTTCAGAGGGTGGTTTGGAGTGTATCTTTGGTTTAGAGGGTGGCTTTGACACGGTTCTGCCTTGGGACTCAGTATGTTGACGATCAATAGCTGCCTGAACAGCATTGTCAATCAGAGCCTTCAGTTGTGCGCCTGTCAAATGTACTGACGCATTGTCATAGTCATCTTCATTTGTGTGGCTATTCTCTCCATTGGGATCCGCCATTGTAACTTGAATCTGTTACAGAAGATAACAAAATTTTATTCAGGAGATTATTATATAATTGTCTTTTATGACAATTCGTCAACCATGGTACAGAGACCATATCTGGTTAACTTATTATTTCATTACATATTAGGATTCGAATATATCCTATTTCAGCTATATAATTAGTATTGGCGGCATAAAGCCTAATCACGATGATGTTTTATAATATTAGCCGAGATTTCAGAGAATCAAAGGCATAGAGGAATGAACCGTAGTTCTTTTATCTCTTTTCTTGCAGGGAGTCATAGACCACCACTGTCTTTTGTCGTTATAAGACAATTATTATGGCCCATAGGCACTACACCTCTAATGGATGTTTTAATATGGTTGGCCCGTAGGCACTACATCTCAAATGGATGTTTTTTAATAAGGTTGGCCCGTAGGCACTACATCACTAATGGATGTTTTAATATGGTTGGCCCGTAGGCAATGCATCACTAATGGATGTCTTTATAATACTGGCCCGTAGGCACTACATCACTAATGGATGTTTTAACATGTTGGCCCGTAGGCAATGCATCACTAATGGATGTCTTTATAATACTGGCCCGTAGGCACTACACCACTAACGGATGTTTTAATAATACTGATCACCTCCATTGGTGATTTAACCCATGACTTATAAATCATTTAGTTGGGTTTTGAAATCCTTAAAGGATTATTGTATAAGAATGACGTGCGTGATTTTAACGAATCACATCTGCCATGAATGTTAACATGCGTACAGAGGTTAACAGGGAATCAGAATCCTTTCAATTAGGTCGTACCATCTTGGCTGGATCTTAAAAGACACCAAGCTAGGTTTCACCTTTTAAGATTCTTTATTTAGGCAGATCAATATAAAAGGAATGGTTTTGATTTATTTTATACATACTAAAACAAAACTCATAACATACATTCCCAAAATCTCAAATACAATTACATATTGCCCTAAACGGGTCTTTCAAATAGTACATACCTCAAGAGAGGTTTTAAAATAAGTGACAAGTCCACGCAGGGACTAATACAAGATAGATGTCCATGCAAGGACTAAGGATAAGTCCACGTAGGGACTGAAATACGATAAGTTGCCCACACAGGGACTTATTTTTTTTTTAAAGTAGAAATTACATTCGTACAACTATTAAGGGCTAATGGTCACGTTTCTTCTTTTTGCCCTTTAGTAGATTCGCCAAGCCCTTGAGAAATCCTCGGTGGCTTTTCTTTTCTTCCTCGAACTCTCTCTCCACACGATCTAGTCGATGAAGTATTTCTTCCTGTTCAGGAGGAGAGAATCGTGGTTGTGGCGCTTGATGCGGAACTGGAGGTCTGGGAGGTATTGGATACCCATGAGCTGAGTAATCCGGTGGTCCCATGTTTCCATGTGCTCCGTCAGGGTAGCGCGCATTATATCTTGCCGACACCACATATGGGTCGCGCTCATAGCCGTAGTTGTATTGTGCTTGAGATGGTTCAAACGGGTTGTAAGCCGTTGGACCTGTGTAAGCTGGTATGGGTTGGTCATACCCAAATGGTGGCGAATTTCGTGCAGCTGGTGCGGAGTTCGCTTCCTGTATAGGACTTGAAGGTCCTTCTTCTTGTAGCGGCGGATAGTGGCTACTACTAGAATGTCGAGGAGTGCTGAAGTGGATACCCCCTCCTCCTCGTGTAGACATACGAGCATTTGTCCTCCTACGCCTCGGCGGATCAGGTATTACTGGTTGTGCCGGTGGCGGAGGTGGTGGCGTTACTGCCTCAAAGCGTGAATCCTCGGAGGGATCCTGTGGATGTCTCGGTTGTTAAGATGTCTGTTGAGGTGGCGTGTAGTACCACTCATGTCGGTCAAACATCGCTTGGAAACTGTCAGGTCCTTGATAGGGCGTTCCATGGAAGGATGACCCATCAGAAACTTCTATCGGATGCGTGGGCGTACCACGAGCTGGTTCAGTAGGATCCTCATCTTCCTCCATGGGATCTTCAGAAAAATGGTCTTGTGGACCAAGCGGAACAAATCCTGAAGGTTCCTGTATGTAGTCAGCTGGATTAAACTGACCTATGTAGTATGGAGTAGGGTCGTCATAATTCCGGGTCGATACTGAACGTTGTAGAGGTATGAAGGAAGGTTGTGGGTTGTTGGGATCATTTTCTGAGTCTGGCCCAAAGGAGTGCCGGTAGGATGGCGTCGAGCTGTGCGAAGTGGAATGCCTCGCGGGTTCGTAAAGATCTCTTCGTCGTTGTGGCTCTTCGCTTCGTGTCATCGAAGGATGTCTTGTACCAGATGGTCCAGCTTCTTTATCGTGATGTGTCACGATTTCTCCTCGGCCTCTTCTTCCCCTTCCTCTTCCTCGGAATATAACAGGTGGCATTTTCCTGCTCCAAAACTTATTAAAAATCAAATCGAAAATAAAGACAAAAAGGAGTAATAATCCGAATTTGTCCTAAGTTATTGTCTAGACTCAAGTATGTGCAATTGTGTCATTGAGATTAAACACATTAGGACAGTGTTTAATTCACTCAATGTTGGCTCTGATACCAACCTGTCACACCCCGATTTCCACGTGTCTCACCGGTGGGCCCGGTGGGGGATTACCGTGACGATGTTGGCAACAATATAGTCAAACCACACAATTATATAATGCACAGCGGAAGCATAAGATAAATATATAAATTTCAACCTCTGATCGTAATATCAAAATGTATTACAGGGGTTGAGTATATCCACAGTGGATCGTAAATAAAGATAAAGTATTGTTCCATCAGATACTGCAATCAAGCTTGCGAGACTTATCCCGACGCTAGGGAGCTAATACCAGCCAATTTACGTTTAGGTACCTGCACTTAATCTTTTGGGGAAAATACGTCAGTTTACACTGGTAAATACATTCAACTGACACATTTGAAAATGTTTATTAAAATTGATTTGAATGCACAAGGCACAAACTCTTTTATAACTTGGGAAAATTCATAATGATCTTGTGAACGTTTTACATGTTCTTTTATGCGTTCAGTAGCCCGGGTCGTGCCGGGTTAAAGATTTATAGACACACCACGTTTGCGTAAAACCGTAGTATAAAAACCAACGGCTACGTCTTTTAAATTTAATGTCGACACTTTATACCGGGTGTACGCTTACACCGGGATGTCGATGGTCGTGGCCATTTCGTAAAATGATGCCAAGGATATCCGGGACAACGGTCATTAAACCCCCCAAAGGCTTATAAGCAACAAAACTGTTTAAATGAGCCGATCATATTTAATCAATTAACCACCTAAGCGATGGAATTATATAATGCTCAATCAAGCGGTATTAATATACCGTAACCCAAGCCCATATAGGGGAAATAAGTTAAAGTATTTACCTTTGCAAGTATTAATCCTTAGTTAGATTAAATCACCGATAGCTTTTACTGGGGCTCCTAATCTGGAACGAAGGTTTTTAATTAACCTCTTAGAATCCTAACGGTCCTTATATTAGCCGTAGCTTAAACCGGTTGATTCCGATACATAGATATGGTTAATTCGCACGAAAAGGCGAAAACCGAGAATGGAGTATGATTTGGACCCAACAAGTTCAGAGACTTGTTTTATATGGGTTTATAGTTCATACTCTGGATTTTGGGGTTCAAATAATATAATTTGACCCATATCGGCTATCGCACGAAAACTAATTTCATGAGCCGTACCGTGTGCGCAAATAGGCGAAACGGTTAACCATAAGTGTCCTACGCTTATTTCCTAAGTCAATATGCCTTAAAAGTATTTTGGTATCAGTAGGATACCTTCCGTGACGCCCGTAACGAGTTTAAGTTAATATTATGCCCCGTAGGGGCCTTTCGGTCATTTTAAAGACTTTAAAAGGGCTTTTCAAGTTCTACAGAAAATCTGAGTTTCCCGAACAGCTTATAAAGCTTAAAATACTTTATTAATTATTTAAAACCAGTAGCAACTGGAATCGGGTCAAAAGACCTTGTAGAACTCCTGTTTTGGCCAAAAAGGGCATATTCGGTATTAACCGAACCGTAGCCATAACCGCAGGTTATGAGCAAGGTAAAAATTATTAAAAATCTTTAAAATTCCCAAAATATTATTTTACCACAGTGGGTAAAAGTTTTGGTGACGAAATCTTGGTTTAGATAGGCGTTATGCTAATTGCGCCGTTAATTACAAAACTTTCTTTAAATTGCGCTAATTAGCATAACTCTCATTCTAGACCTCGGATTGACGTGAAACTTTAAGGACATGCTTATAATTTAATAAGCAAGGTTTTGGTCCGTTCACGTGTCCGAAATACTCGTTTTAATTTTAAAAGGCCGTTACGGTCAACTTTTAGGCGAATGACGGAAATACGTAAAAGACTCGGATAACTCATGAACCGATCACAGAGGTTTATTCCAACATGTGACCTGGTCCTAAGAGAGTCCTAAGGTATATTTATACCTCACTAAAACGGGTCAGAACTGAAGTCAAAGCAAAAGTCAAACTTTTGCGACATTCGGCCCCGAACCGGTTCAATATAGCAAATGGTCGATTCAAACGAGCGCAAACAAGTTTATATACTTATTATCATGTTTTATGATTGTCAAAACAGGTTCCATAACTTGTACATTACAGATTATGCTTAAATCGCTAAAATAGCTTTCTGTTGACTTTTTAAGTGCGCGTTTGACTCGACATTTGACATAGTTAGAGTGGTGATCAGGGGGAACCATTTCAGAGGTTTATTACCCAGATAAATACCAACTCATAACCACTTTTGATTCGTCATAAGACTGAACCATCACTGAGTTATTTAAATGTCAAACCGTATTTACGACGGTTCGGTTTTTAGCTAAATACTAAGCAAATGTGGAACCACAAAGGGTTAGATCACTTACAGAGGTTGTGTTCTTGCTTATGGAGCAGAGATGAGGACTTGAGAGCACTTAGAATGATCAGAGATGTGAGTTTGAGTTGTGTGAATTGTTATGAGCTTAAGGCATGCTATTTATAGCCAATGCCAAGCAAACATGATCATTACAACACTTACAATCAGACCAGAGGTGATGGTAGGTGTCCCCTAAGTGTTATGGGTCGAGCATAGGGTGCCCATGCCCCATTTGTTGGTTATTGATCGTTCAAGGCTCCAAAAGTCAAGAAAACATCAACATTCTGCATCTGGGCACTTTACGCGGCCCGCATGGGAGTTCCCATGCAATATAACGCGGGTCGCCTGAGTTTAATAAATCAGATGCGTAATTGAGGTGGCTCGCGGCCCGCCTCAACTTACCCCTAACCTTCACGCGGGTCGCGAGAGGTTATAATTTCAGAAACTTTAAATCTTTTGTTATGATTACAGAATCTGGCCATTAATAACGAAATCTTTCGTAATGATTTACCTGACCTTTCGGGTTTGAAGGGGTAACTTTGCGGTTTGGCCCTCGGTTATTTACCGATAGGGGCCTCGTGTTATTTACCCGCATTATAAAGTCCCCGGTTTATTTATAAATTATTCAGAAAGCCTTAACTTTCATTATTGACGCTTTTAACCCTTCTTCTACGAATTCGATCGTAACTTTCTTGTTTCATATCGAAACTTTGCGAAATTCATATATATTATTTTAGTGAGTGTATAATACCGTTACAAAGTCTTTGGAACGTTAAAGGGTCACTCAGAGGTATTATTAAACATGTTGACACAGTTAACCCCTGTAGTTTGTAATCTCTCACTTTCTTCCGCGTTTTGTTTTTGTACGATCTATAATTTATTCGTTTGAAGGTTTAAGCATTATTTAGGGTTACTATACAGTATATTTGCCCTTGTTGACATTTATAACCCTCGAATTTATATACTTTCAAGGTTTGTCAAAATTAGTCCTTTATTTATTATAGATGCCACGTGTAAACAAATGACACGTGTTAACACATCATTGGACACAAAAATTCGAGGTGTTACATCCATACTTGTAGAGGCAATTGGGACTTTCTGCTGGCCAAAAAATCCGTCATCGGAGTGTGGAATAATATCGTCAAGATTTACACTAAATCTAAAATTGAAGGGTCTCCGTTAAAGAGTTTATTTAGAGGGGAGTTGGGTAATGGTCAAGACATTTCACTGACCCTTGGCTGGAAAGTGAGCCGCTAAAAGATATATACCCCAACATATTCAAATTAGAGTCCGAAAAGAGATGTAAAGTGGCTAATAGATTGTGTGCTCGGGAGGGGAGTCATAACGCGACATGGAAGTGGAGGAAAGGGCCTGAAATTTTCATACAAATTACTGATTTTAATTGGTTTTGCAGGTCTTTGGATTTGGTGCAGATCAAGGAGGAGCGAGACGGTGGAAGTGGGTTGGGGCAACAACTAGAGAATTTTCGGTCAAAGAAGTGAAGCGTTCCATATCTAAAGGGGAGCTATCAAGCGTCAATTTCGTTTTGGAATGGAGCAAACTGGTTCCGGCTAAATGTAACCTGCTTGCTTGGAAAGCCGAGATGGGCAGAATTCCCACCTTGGTTGCCCTTCTTAATCGTGGAGTGGACATCGAAGACACGACCTGTACTCTATGCAATTCGGGTGAAGAAAATGTTGATCATCTTTTCACCAGATGGGTCGTTGCTGCCTAGGTTTGGTTTGTGGTTTCAAGGTGGTGCAAGATTGCTCCTGTTATCATTACTTCGGTTAAGGAAATTCTGGAAGTGCACAAACAGGTTGGCCTTGCGGGTAGAGCTAGAGACGTTTTCTACGGAATTGTGAGAGTGGCTTGCTGGTGCTTATGGCGAGTGCGCAATAAACTCAGGTTTGAAAGTAAACAAGTGAAGGTGGTCGATATCGTCAACGAAATAAAATGCTCGGATTCCTATGGATTTGTAATAGAAGTAAAGATAGAAACATCTCTTGGGTTAGTTGGTGTAGTTTTGTGAATATGTAGTTCGATCTGTGTTTTGGCCGCCCTGTTTCGAGGTTTGGTCGGTTTCGTTTTTATGAAGTTTACATTTCAAAAAAAAAAAAAAAATTGAAGGAGAATTAGTTGCCTCCACGAGTCAGCTTCTTCTCAAGAATTTAATTCCATACTAATTCCATGAATTCCATACTAATTAAACATCAAGCAAGGGAGAAGAGGGAGAAGAGGAGAAGAGGTTGGAAGAGGTTGGAAGATGATGGAACATGTCTGCTTGGTGAAGAGGTCTCGCAGACCTTTTTTAATGAAAGGTCTGCGAGAAAACAAACAATCTGCAGCATCCAAACGTCTGCCCGCGTCTGCGCGGCGCAGACATAAGTGGTCAGAAGTACTTCTGGCCAAAAAACAAACAGAACCTTAGACTCGGTATTTCCTTTTTTATGATGTTTTACGGTTAATGAAAGCGAAAAACCATAGTTCTTTGGTTAACGTAATAGACTTATTTGAACGATCTCATTAATGACTAGCCTTTTCCGTAATGGGGGAAGTGTAACAAAAATATTAAAATACATTATAGATCTCATTAATAGACTTAATAGCTCGGCTGTGACCCAAAATTAAAAATATGACTTGTCAATTTAAGATTGACAAGTTTAGTATGCTAGCCTTAAATTGAGAATTTGAATTTAATCTTAGTGGTATACATCATCCATATTAACTTATGTTGTTCAAGTCCGAGCTCAAGCTTGTTTAACTTATTAAAGCTCTAGAACGAGCTTGGCTCGTAGGTAATATTTTAAACTCTAGCTCGAGCTCGGCTCGTTTATTATTTCCTAATTAATATATATTAATTATATTTATTATTTTATATATAATTTATTTTTTTCATAAATTTATCAATATTAATTACTAGTATTTAAATAAATATTTAATATATTAATAAATATGTATATAAACAGTAGGCTCGCGAACTGGCTTGAGCTTGATAAACGAAGCTCGGGCCTGGCCTCATTTATTAAACAAGCTTGTTTTATAGGCTCGGGTTGGGCTCGAACTTGTTTAAGCTCGACTCGTTTGGGCTTTTCTTGAGCCGATCTCAAATAGCTCGACTTGTTTACACCACTACTTGCCAATTCAAGATTGACAATTGATTAATAGAGAAATAGTCTTATATCAGTTATCTACTTTTTGAATATGAAAAGAACAAAAGAATGGAGTGATGTCTTGTTTGTTTGAATAATTTACCTTTAAGTTAAGGTTAGTCTTTTGGGTTATTTTAAAGGAATATATGTATTTGTAGATTAATTTGTCAGTCGAAAATAAAAATATGACTTGCCAGTTCAAGTTTGACAAGTTTAGTATGCCAGTCATAACTTAATATAAAGAGAATTAAAATTAAATCTTAGGGTCTTTACGGTATTGGGTAATTGAATAGACAAGAAAATGAAATGGATGAGGGAAAGGAGTAATCATTACCATTCCATATATTTTTTAGTTAGCATGTGAGAATGGAATAAATTATTATCATGTATTATTTGATAGGCAAGAAAAAACAAAGGAATAAAATCGGTGGTAGTGGTGGTGGTCGGTGGCGGTGATTTTAGGTAGTGATAGGTGGCGGTGGTGGCGGCGGCAGTTGCGGTGGGTGGCGGCAGGGGTGGTCGGTGGGTGGTGGCGGCGGTGGGCGTCGTTGGTGGCGGTGACGATGGGTGGCGGTGACAGGTGGGTGGCAGCGGCGGTGGTAGGTGGGTGGCGGCGTCAGTTGAGGTCGGTGGCGACAGTGGTGGTGATGGTCATCAGGGTGGCGGCGTAGGGGTAGCGGGGAGTGATGGTGGCAGGTTACTGGTGGCGACGGCGGTGGGCATTGGTTGTGGGTGGTGGCGACAGTGTTGGGTTGTTGTATTATTAGTGAAGGGTGCAAGAGGGGATCAAATGAAAAAAAAAAACATAGGGGGATGGAATAATTTTGCAGGAACGGAATGTCTTATGTAATGTGTGATTCCATTACGTTGACCAACCAAACACCCTTTTCTTTATTCCCTCGTAATGGCCCATTCTGTCTCGCCTCTCATTCCTGCGTAGCAGACATTACCTTAATGTTATATCTGTTATCTACTTTTTGAGTGGTTTATCTGTAAGGCCTCAAACGTGGAAAGCCTTACAGTTGGATTATTACATCAAAACATAGTTTTAAACCAATAAGGTAGTGTTTGGTATGCAGGAATGAGAAACAGAATGAAATAGATCGCCAGCCACCTACAGTCGTTGCCACTCTCCGCCGCTACCAACCACCATCGACGGCCATCACTGCCACTCGTCGTCACCACCACCCACCGTTGTCGCAACCACCTACAACGTCACCTATCACTGCCACTCGCCGTCACCACCACCCACCGTTGTCGCCACCACCCACAACGTCACCTATCACGGCCACCGACCACTACCCACGACCGCCACTCACTGCCGATTCATTTCATTCTCACATGGTAACCAAACAACATATGGAATTGTAATGATCAATTGCATTCGCTCATCCATTCCATTACCTTGTCCATTTCATTATCTCGTCCATTTCATTACCTCGTACCAAACAGACCCTTAAAGGTCATAAATAGTAGTGGAAAACATGAAGTAGCAAGTACATCAATTCGTCAAGTTTAAACAAAACATTCAATTTATAAAGAGCAAGGGAGCCTTCTATCCATGTCGTGGACTTATTATCAAAGAAACATGTCCACCTAGCATACATGTTAAAAAGTCATATACCAAAGTGAATTCTAGTTTTATTAAAGTAAGGAGTTATCTTTTAATATAAAACGTTTAATAATTTTCATCAAAACATATTCTAACATCAAACATGCACATCAACTTTAATCGTAATCGTAAGTAAACATCAATTTGTGAAGCGATCTTCACCATCAAATGCACATACTAT
This sequence comes from Helianthus annuus, assembly GCF_002127325.2. Classification (NCBI taxonomy): domain Eukaryota; kingdom Viridiplantae; phylum Streptophyta; class Magnoliopsida; order Asterales; family Asteraceae; genus Helianthus; species Helianthus annuus. The sequence goes on from NC_035445.2 coordinate 131,971,426, forward strand.
GTTAGACAGGCTTACACCTGTAAAAGACTCCATGTATGTTGCACAGTCACGCTCACTGGACCATCAATAAGGCTAGCATTAACTTTAAATCATCTATCGTGTAGACTTACACACTTTAATAATAATAACAACAATAATAATAATATATCCTTTTTATAGCTAGTTAGTTATAAAACCGGACCCTTCCCAAGTCATCCCCTTTTTATACCCCCGGGCCCCGTGCGGCCTGAATCTATAATAACAACTTGTACGAGGAACAAGCATATCTATCTGTAATCACTCTCTTCAACCACCATTCAAACTCTTTGCATTTATCACACACCCAATGGCTACCTTCTCTAAAACTCACTCTCAATCAAAACAATCCAATAACCAACCACAGTTAAAAAACCATTCATCATCCCATATGTTTTACTCCAACAAAACTGGAGTATACACCAGCACACACCCACCAATCACCCTCCCTTCAGACCCGTATCTCGACGTCGTTTCACACATATTCTCGAACAAACACGAAGGAGAAACCGCACTCGTCGATGCTGCATCGGGTGTTTCAATATTGTACTCACAACTCCAACCGTTGATAAAATCTGTTGCAAGTGGACTCCACCACATGGGTGTTGCTCAAGGTGATGTCATTTTGATTCTGTTACCAAATTCCATCTATTATCCAATAATTGTTTTGGGTGTGTTGTATCTTGGTGCTGTTGTGACTACAACGAATCCGTTAAGTAGTTTTTCTGAAGTTAAAAAACAAGCAATTGCTTGTCATGTGAGTATGGCATTTACTGTTATGGATAAAGCTGATGAGTTGAACTCAATTGGGATTCCAACTGTCGTCGTGCCAGAAAACGCGCAGTTTGATTCAAACCAAGTCGAATTTGCGCCTTTTTACAAGCTTATATCGGGTGATGGTGATTTCGTTGCTAGTAGAACGGTTCGGCAGGATGATACGGCTGCTATTTTGTATTCATCTGGTACTACTGGTGCTAGTAAAGGTGTTGTGTTGAGTCATAGGAATTTGATTTGTGGGGTTGAGCTTTTTGTTCGGTTTGAGGCTTCGCAGTATGAGTTTCGACCGGAAGAGAATGCTTATTTGGCTGTTGTGCCCATGTTTCATATATATGGGCTTGTGCTTTTTATTGTGGGGATTCTGTCATTGGGGACGAAAATTGTGGTTATGAAGAAGTTTAGCGTCGATGAGAATCTTCGGTGTGTTGATAGATATGGGGTGACTCATTTTCCTGGGGTGCCGACGTTGGTGACCGCATTGATCAAGGCTGGAAAGGGTGGTGTTGGTGAAAGATTAAGAAGTTTGAAGCAGGTTTCTTGTGGTGCTGCACCTTTGAGCACAAGGACTATTGAGGAGTTTGTGCATTGTTTTCCTCAAGTTGATTTCATTCAAGTAAGCAAATTACCATTCTATCCCATTGTTCACACATCACACCTTAACTCAATCGTACGGAATTTTGATAGAATAGACTTATTAAACTTAATTACTTATGATATGTAATTGTATATATATATTTTCGTATAACTTAGAACTCGTATCAAGGTGATAAGTGATGGCGGGTGATAAGCAATTAATTCGAAAACTGTCCGATGACAGTTTTCCCGCCACACTTAACCGCCATATTCCTATGTACAAATAACGAGGAACCGGCGATATTGTTCGGTACCAAGACATTTCAATTACACTCTGTTCTTGTTTTGTCCTTTCATTCACTCGTATCATCCATTGATCAAACATGTCAAACGATTCCGCTGTAAACAAGTTAAGGACTCATCATAATGACGATTGTGATCAAGTGTCTGGGCCAACATGTGGTATCAGAGCCACTTCGACAATACTTCCGTGCCAACACTGTCGTGAAGAACAAATCAAGTTGCAGAAAAGAAATCAAAGAACAAGATTATGCTTTTACTGCCATCGTCCAGGGCATTACATCTACGAATGCAAATCGAAAGAAAATGATGAAAACACACAACTGATCAGTCAAGCGGTAAATGCAGGAATTCGAAATCAAAAGGTGTCTGCAGAAGATCGGAACGAAATGATAGTGACAGGAACCGAAGGCGGTATGTGGGGAGACATATGGTATGTCAGTCATTCATTTACACAACACTATGCCGGTAAGATAAATGTTTTTAAACGTATAAAACATTTAGTGGGGGTCGAAACAAATTCAGGGGAAAATGAATTTCTGTTTATGCGGGGCATAGGGGTTGTAGAAGTTAAGTCTAATAATGAAAGATTGCTGATTCAAAGCGTTTTATACACGCCTGAACTAGACAGGAATGTTCTTAGTATCAATCAGTTGACCTTGCAAGGATTCACGGTCAAAAAGGCCGGAGATACTTGCAAGATCTTTCCCATGTTCTCTCCTCCGACAGTTAATACCGTAAATGAAATCACGGGATTGTCCAAGGAAGATGAATTGGGTCTAAAAGAAAAGCAAAAGGTGATAAGTTTGAATGATGTAAATGAAAAATATAAGGAAGAATATTTGAATTCTTATTTCGAAGATCTACATATCTCTTCTTGTGAAACGGATTGGAGTGTGATGATTATAAGGGCCTTGGATTTCAAGGATATCAATGATTGCAAGAATCTGTTAAATATGTTAGAAGATGGGAAGTTTGTATTTCATTACAAACATGAATTAGAGAAGAAGTTCGAAGAGATGGTGTCATGGTTCATCACAGTCTTCTTGGGAATAACCACAAGACCAATGCCGCCGGTGATGACAGAAAACAGGAAGATAGACTTGTTAAGTCTTTACATAATTGTAGAAAGAGACGGTGGATACAGCAACGTGACCGAAGACAATCTCTGGCCGATAATTGCCAAAGATTTGGGTTACGAGTATAAGGATGGAGAGTACATCCGAGTAGTTTATGCCATGTACTTGGATGTTTTAGTGTACTATTACAGGTTTAAAGATGTGCAAGAGAAAGCAGACGACTTAGAAAGAATGAAGGAAAAAGAAGACGCACCGGAATGCAGCCATGGAAGGAGTGCAAGTGCAGAAGTAATCAAGGAGGTGACTGCAATGGATCATTATGCACTTTACGCAGGCAATGATTGGGAAGGTGCATGGAACATACAAAAGAAGAGGAGGAAGTTCAATTTTAATCATGCACGGAAAGCCGTCGAAGAAGCCAACGAAAGTGTTGTTGGCCCGAAATGATCTTTGATCTCTAGAATGAGCGTGATTAAACAAACTTGAATAAACAATAACTTGAATGTATGTACAAATCGAATGAATGTGTAGTAATACAAATGAAAACAAACGATCCTATTTATAGTTTTCAACGGGTACGAGTGAAGAGTTGTGTCTCTTTGCGAATAGACGCGTCCCTTGAATGTGTGGCTGTGATTAATTGTGAAGAGACACGTCGTTTCCTGTCCATACATTCCAACCGGTGCCTTTCTTCTTTTCTTTTTTCCTTGTCCGATCGGAAACAGTGTGAGAGAGGGACACACCCTTTCGGTAAGAGGTGGTTACCACCTTTCATTTTGACAACATTGGTCCTTGTAGTTCATAACCGCTTATATAACTATGTATTCTAACTATCTAACTAAGTACTTGATGTTAAGAGATTAACCGGGTTTCATTCACCCCCTTAATCTCGAACATCCGTAAGTTGCTTCAAATCTTGAATCCCGAGCAGTTCCCTCATTGTAGCAAACTTGATCCTTGCTAGTGCCTTTGTTAGTATATCTGCCCGTTGTAGTTCTCCACTTATGTGTTCCACAGTGATATCTTCGTTCTCCACACATTCTCTTATGAAATGATAGCGTGTGTCAATGTGCTTGCTTCTTCCATGAAAGACTGGATTTTTCATGAGTGCTATTGCTGAAACATTATCTACTCTGAGTGTTATCTTCTCTTCCTTCCAGCCTGTAATTTCACTTAACAATCTTTTAAGCCATAGTGCTTGGCATGCTGCTGCAGTGGCTGCCATGAATTCTGATTCACATGATGATAGTGCCACTGTCTGTTGCTTTTGTGTACACCAGGTTATAGGTGATTTTCCAAAGTAGAATACCAGACCAGTTGTTCCTTTTCCTTTGTCTGTATTAACTCTAAAACTACTATCACTACAACCTGTGATCTTACATCCTCCTTACCTTTTGTAGATGATTCCATGCTCTTTAGTTCCTTTGATGTAACGTAGTATTTGCTTTACTGCTTTCAAGTGTTGTTCCTTTGGTTCTTGCATGAATCTACTAAGCAGACTGACTGGGTAACATAGATCTGGCCTTGTATGCAATAAGTACCTGAGAGAACCTATCAGGCTTCTGTAATGCGTTGCATCTACTAGATCTCCTTCTTCAGTCTTTGTTAATTGAGTTCCTGGAGTCATGGGAGGCTTTGTGTCATTGCAGGATAACATATCGGCGTCTTTGAGTATCTTGTTGATATATCCTGTTTGCTTGATGCCTATCTCACCCCCTGCTTGAATTACTTCTATTCCTAGATAGTATGCTAGCAATCCTAGATCGCTCATATCAAATTTGTTCTTCATCTGAGATTTGAAGATGTCTATCTCCTTTTTTGATGTTCCAGTGACTATCAAGTCATCAACATAGACTCCAACTATTAGCGTAGAAGTTTCACTTGTTCTTGTATAGATTGCATTTTTTAAAGTGCACTTCTTGAAGTTAAGTGACTTTAGGGTTTGATCTAACTTCGTATTCCAAGCTCTTGGTGCTTGTCTCAATCCATACAGAGCTTTAGCTAGTCTATAAACCTTTCCTTCATTCCTTGGCTATACAAATCCTTCTGGTTGTGATACATAGACTTCCTCCTTGAGGTCTCTGTGTAAGAATGCAGATTTCACATCTAAATGATGTACCTCCCAACCTTGATATGCTGCTAAAGCCAACATTAGTCGTACTGTCTCCATACGTGCTACTGGTGCAAAGACTTCGTCAAAGTCTATTCCGTGTTGCTGAACATATCCTTTTGCAACTAGCCTTGCCTTGTGTCTGACAATGTTTCCGTTTGCATCTTTCTTAGTCTTGAATACCCATTTTAAACCTATTGCCTTGTGATCTCTTGGCAACTCTGTCAAACTCCAAGTGTTATTCTTATTTATTGAGTCTAATCAAGTCCATCCGAATGAATATGGTTTCGGGCCGGTAGTTTGTTTATTTATTTAGTTTACTTAATGGGTCAAACAATTTACTGTTTCATTGTTTATGTTTTAGAGTTTGGGCCGGAGGCCATGTCCAGTGGGTCGAACAATTAGAAGTCCAGTAGGGTAATATCATGTAGTTTGTTTTGGGCCGGAGGCCATGTCCAGTGGGTCGAACAATTAGAAGTCCAGTAGGGTCACAACTCGATCCGTTCCGACTGGTCTTGGGTTTCCGATGACGATGATACCAACATTGGTATCAGAGCCAAAGGTTTAACAGGAACAGGAAAGGGTTTGATATTTATGAAGATAAGTCGGAGGTTGACTTAGAACAAGATTATCTCAACACGTTTTATGATAATCTTGGTGTTGATAACGGTTACAAGAAAGAAAAGAAGGAATTTAAGGAATGCTTGGAAGATTACTACGAGAGGGAATTCGAAAAGGAAAGGAACAAGAAAAAGGCGTACGGTGAAAGTTCGAGGGCAAGAAAGAAAGAAATCGTTTACTCCAAGAAAGCAAAGAAGGTGCTTTTAATATACACCGAAGGTGAAAAGGATAATCCGTATGAGGAATGCTTGGAACATTGTCAGACACAAGGCAAGGCTAGTTGCAAAAGGATATGTTCAGCAACACGGAATAGAGTTTGACGAAGTCTTTGCACCAGTAGCACGTATGGAGACAGTACGACTAATGTTGGCATTAGCAGCATATCAAGGTTGGGAGGTACATCATTTAGATGTGAAATCTGCATTCTTACACGGAGACCTCAAGGAGGAAGTCTATGTATCACAACCAGAAGGATTTGTAAAGCCAGGGAATGAAGGAAAGGTTTATAGACTAGCTAAAGCTCTGTATGGATTGAGACAAGCACCAAGAGCTTGGAATACGAAGTTAGATCAAACCGTAAAGTCACTTAACTTCAAGAAGTGCACTTTAGAAAATGCAATCGATACAAGGACAAGTGAAACTTCTACGCTAATAGTTGGAGTCTATGTTGATGACTTGATAGTCACTGGAACATCAAAAAAGGAGATAGACATCTTCAAATATCAGATGAAGAACAAATTTGATATGAGCGATCTAGGATTGCTAGCATACTATCTGGGAATAGAAGTAATTCAAGCAGGGGGTGAGATAGGCATCAAGCAAACAGGATATATCAACAAGATACTCAAAGACGCCGATATGTTATCCTGCAATGACACAAAGACTCCCATGACTCCAGGAACTCAATTAACAAAGACTGAAGAAGGAGATCTAGTATATGCAACCCATTACAGAAGCCTGATAGGTTCTCTCAGGTACTTATTGCATACAAGGCCAGATCTATGTTACCCAGTCAGTCTGCTTAGTAGATTCATGCAAGAACCAAAGGAACAACACTTGAAAGCAGTAAAGCAAATACTACGTTACATCAAAGGAACTAAAGAGCATGGAATCATCTACAAAAGGCAAGGACGATGTAAGATCACAGGTTGTAGTGATAGTAGTTTTAGAGTTAATACAGACAAAGGAAAAGGAACAACTGGTCTGGTATTCTACTTTGGAGAATCACCTATAACCTGGTGTACACAAAAGCAACAGACAGTGGCACTATCATCATGTGAATCAGAATTCATGGCAGCCACTGCAGCAGCATGCCAAGCACTATGGCTTAAAAGATTGTTAAGTGAAATTACAGGCTGGAAGGAAGAGAAGATAACACTCAGAGTAGATAATGTTTCAGCAATAGCACTCATGAAAAATCCAGTCTTTCATGGAAGAAGCAAGCACATTGACACACGCTATCATTTCATAAGAGAATGTGTGGAGAACGAAGATATCACTGTGGAACACATAAGTGGAGAACTACAACGAGCAGATATACTAACAAAGGCACTAGCAAGGATCAAGTTTGCTACAATGAGGGAACTGCTCGGGATTCAAGATTTGAAGCAACTTACGGATGTTCGAGATTAGGGGGTGAATGAAACCCGGTTAATCTCTTAACATCAAGTACTTAGTTAGATAGTTAGAATACATAGTTATATAAGCGGTTATGAACTACAAGGACCAATCTTGTCAAAATGAAAGGTGGTAACCACCACCTCTTACCGAAAGGGTGTGTCCCTCTCTCACACTGTCTCCGATCGGACAAGGCAAAAAGAAAAGAAGAAAGGCACCGGTTGGAATGTATGGACAGGAAACGACGTGTCTCTTCACAATTAATCACAGCCACACATTCAAGGGACGCGTCTATTCGCAAAGAGACACAACTCTTCACTCGTACCCGTTGAAAACTATAAATAGGATCGTTTGTTTTCATTTGTATTACTACACATTCATTCGATTTGTACATACATTCAAGTTATTGTTTATTCAAGTTTGTTTAATCACGCTCATTCTAGAAATCAAAGATCATTTCGGGCCAACAAATTGATCTTTCGGGATACACGGTTCGCTTAATACGGCCCAAAACAAACTACATGATATTACCCTACTGGACTTCTAATTGTTCGACCCACTGGACATGGCCTCCGGCCCAAACTCTAAAACATAAACAATGAAACAGTAAATTGTTTGACCCATTAAGTAAACTAAATAAATAAACAAACTACCGGCCCGAAACCATATTCATTCGGATGGACTTGATTATCTTTGCTCTTCATTCACCGCCCTAAGCAAGAACATCCGAATCTTCAGCCTTGATTACTCCTTGCGGTTGTTGGTGACCTCTATCTTGACCGCCACTTCGTCATCACTTGATTCTTCGAGCCAACCGTTGTTGTTTGAATTTCCAGCCATGACGTTTGCCTTTTTCCCATGCTCGTTCCTCATGAAGTTGAAATACCATTCGACTAGTTCCAAGTAGTAAATGTAGGCAACCTTGACTTCGTATGCATCATCCGGTTCATAACCATACTTGGCCGCAATCACATCCCATAAATTCTTTTCCATTACTTCCTTGAATCCCCCGTTAAGCTTTACGATTCGATGTAACAAGATTAGACTAAGTTCACGGCCATCAATCAACTCGGGTGGCATTGCCTTTTCACATACGATTCCAAGAAAATCTGAAATGAACCAAATTAAGATCTCTTCGAATGGAGCATCGAAGAACCTTTGATGATTCTTTAATTCTTCGTGCAAAGTTATGAGATCTTTCGGTTCTACACAACTTTCAATGATAATGTTCCTTTCGATAACGTCTTCCTCGAGTTGTGAAAGAATTAACGCTCGTTCCCGGAGCGTTTCTTTTGACTCATACGGATTATCCTTTTCACCTTCGGTGTATATTAAAAGCGCCTTCTTTGCTTTCTTGGAGTAAACGATTTCTCTCTTTCTTGCCCTCGAACTTTCACCGTACGCCTTTTTCTTGTTCCTTTCCTTTTCGAATTCCCTCTCGTAGTATTCTTCCAAGCATTCCTTAAATTCCTTCTTTTCTTTCTTGTAATCGTTATCAACACCAAGATTATCATAAAACGTGTTGAGATAATCTTGTTCTAAGTCAACCTCCGACTTATCTTCATAAATATCAAACCCTTTCGAGCGACTTCCAAACATCTTCTTTAGTAAACATGTATCCCCCATTGTAACTGTTTCAATTCCTTGAAACAACAGTTGTTCTAGACTTAACACGTTCTTGTCTAGACTAGGAGCGTAACTTACACATGGGATTGTTTTGTCTTTACCATCCACCGGGACTCTAACTTCTCCAATACCATGCACAAACGAGAAATCCTTCCTACTCTCGTTTATCACTAACCCAAAGTGCCTCTTGAAACATTTGAACACATTTCGGTTTCCCGTCATGTGTGTTTTGTATGTAGGATCAACAAACCAAATCGAATCCCATTTACCGCCACATGTATCCTTAACCATATAATCACTTTCAACCGGTAATGGCGATAAATTAACATACTTACTTGGACAAATCGAGGCGATATGACCAAATTGCTTGCACTTGAAGCAACGAATTCCCGGTTTCCTTGGTCTTCCCACCGGTGCATTTGCCTTCTTTCCGGACTTCTTCACAAACCCCTTTGGAACCATTTTCTTTGGGAACTTCTTTACCGGTAACTTCCCGATTCGTATAGTTGGCTTCCCCTGCGCGTACTCATTCATCTCTTCCGCCGCCCGGCCGCACTTTCCACTACGAACAACATTTTCACCGTAGTCGGTCTCAACCGATTTTCCCTTGTCTCCTCGTAAACGGTTCCCATCATTGTCACAACCCTTTCCTGTTCCTGTTAAACCTTTGGCTCTGATACCAATGTTGGTATCATCGTCATCGGAAACCCAGGACCAGTCGGAACGGATCGAGTTGTGACCACATACACAATCTCTTTCAAACGAACCACAACTTTCACAATACTTCATTATGAATCAAACTAACCGAAAAAACTTGTTGAATGATAATAACACTAACCGTAACAAATCTGATCGAACTGAACTTTCAATAAACATAAACTTGCATTACAGATTACGTACATACTGATTGCCTTGAACCGTATATATAGCAGCGAAGGGGTGCGAGTATCGGTTGTGTCGTTTCAATGAAGAGATACGTCTCTTCCTTCATAACCGCTGCAGGGTCGTATTAAGCGAACCGGTGTGAGTACGTAACCACTGCAGCGGTTATGAAGGAAGAGACGTATCTCTTCATTGAAACGACACAACCGATACTCGCACCCCTTCGCTGCTATATATACGGTTCAAGGCAATCAGTATGTACGTAATCTGTAATGCAAGTTTATGTTTATTGAAAGTTCAGTTCGATCAGATTTGTTACGGTTAGTGTTATTATCATTCAACAAGTTTTTTCGGTTAGTTTGATTCATAATGAAGTATTGTGAAAGTTGTGGTTCGTTTGAAAGAGATTGTGTATGTGGTCACAACTCGATCCGTTCCGACTGGTCCTGGGTTTCCGATGACGATGATACCAACATTGGTATCAGAGCCAAAGGTTTAACAGGAACAGGAAAGGGTTGTGACAATGATGGGAACCGTTTACGAGGAGACAAGGGAAAATCGGTTGAGACCGACTACGGTGAAAATGTTGTTCGTAGTGGAAAGTGCGGCCGGGCGGCGGAAGAGATGAATGAGTACGCGCAGGGGAAGCCAACCATACGAACCGGGAAGTCACCGGTAAAGAAGTTCCCAAAGAAAATGGTTCCAAAGGGGTTTGTGAAGAAGTCCGGAAAGAAGGCAAATGCACAGGTGGGAAGACCAAGGAAACCGGGAATTCGTTGCTTCAAGTGCAAGCAATTTGGTCATATCGCCTCGATTTGTCCAAGTAAGTATGTTAATTTATCGCCATTACCGGTTGAAAGTGATTATATGGTTAAGGATACATGTGGCGGTAAATGGGATTCGATTTGGGTTGTTGATCCTACATACAAAACACACATGACGGGAAACCGAAATGTGTTCAAATGTTTCAAGAGGCACTTTGGGTTAGTGACAAACGAGAGTAGGAAGTATTTCTCGTTTGTGCATGGTATTGGAGAAGTTAGAGTCCCGGTGGATGGTAAAGACAAAACAATCCCATGTGTAAGTTACGTTCCTAGTCTAGACAAGAACGTGTTAAGTCTAGAACAACTGTTGTTTCAAGGAATTGAAACAGTTACAATGGGGGATACATGTTTCCTAAAGAAGATGTTTGGAAGTCGCTCGAAAGGGTTTGATATTTATGAAGATAAGTCGGAGGTTGACTTAGAACAAGATTATCTCAACACGTTTTATGATAATCTTGGTGTTGATAACGGTTACAAGAAAGAAAAGAAGGAATTTAAGGAATGCTTGGAAGAATACTACGAGAGGGAATTCGAAAAGGAAAGGAACAAGAAAAAGGCGTACGGTGAAAGTTCGAGGGCAAGAAAGAGAGAAATCGTTTACTCCAAGAAAGCAAAGAAGGCGCTTTTAATATACACCGAAGGTGAAAAGGATAATCCGTATGAGTCAAAAGAAACGCTCCGGGAACGAGCGTTAATTCTTTCACAACTCGAGGAAGACGTTATCGAAAGGAACATGATCATTGAAAGTTGTGTAGAATCGAAAGATCTCATAACTTTGCACGAAGAATTAAAGAATCATCAAAGGTTCTTCGATGCTCCATTCGAAGAGATCTTAATTTGGTTCATTTCAGATTTTC